>NC_044060.1:8500217-8507717 GCF_902167405.1 Gadus morhua
GTAATTGGGTTAAAATTTTTGCCATCTTTGTTTTTGATCTTGAGACCCCCTTCGTCTCCAAGACTGCCACAGCTAGTTACGGGTGCATATAGAAACATCAAATCCAGACAACCCACGCGAAGCTGAAGGCTGTTGGTCTGTACGGACCTCCTCTTCACTTTCCGCATCGATCTAAAAGAGCACTTACAGAACCGTTGATGCATTCATCGCATTCATTCATTCCACAGGAATGCTGCCCTGAGCTTCCTTTCCGGCCTCTGTGCTAGTTCTCATTCAGTGCCCATGGCCTCATTTTATGTGGACTGTGTCCCAGCAGCAATGATTCATTTTCTTTGTGCTACTCCGGCGCCCTGAGGGTCAGACGACCCTCCCACCCGGACACCCGCCCGGTATTAGATCCACGAACCAAACACCAACATAAGTTCCTGAACCCGTGGTGCCAAATCAGGTCTTCACTTAGAGACGCCCTCTTTGTTGAACAGTGTTGTTTTTCCTTTGGTTTTCGCACTCGGGTCCCGTGACGCATGTGTATCCGTGTCTTGCACACCCTGAACCCCTGGCGGCGTTCCCAAGGGGGCCGACAGAGGAACTCCCGTGTTCCCCTGACTCCTCTGCCACTTCTCTTTCAGCTGCGCTAGTCTGGCCCCTCCTGCAGCCTTCTGGAAGTCCCACTTGCCTCAACTTGAACTCCCCCGGCACAGAGGGAGAAATCCCCGGAAGCGAACACACCTTGAAGCACCCGACACGGGGGCACTCTGTGTGTGTTTGGATCTGTGTTTGCTTTCGTTGGCCGTCGCTGTGCAAACTGTTTACATAGTGACTAAAACACACAGAGCTGGAATCCTCTGGAAGTCGTGTGAATGAACCCCACCCCCTTTACGGCGAGTCTTTCTAATCTACGACCACATCTGAGGAGGGCCGGCCTTGCGAAGCAACAGCTCCTATGCAGCCCGGGCAGGCAGCCACAGTCACCATGACAACCCCCTGGAAGCGCGACAGGAGGTGCCTACACGGACCTGCTTGTAAAAGGAAAAAAAACAAGTCTGACGTTTCCCTCCTTCCATCTCACGCCCCTCTCTCTCTCTCGCCACTCTCCCTTACACGCTTCCTCTCTCGCCCTCCTTTCTTATTCAACACTCACCCAGCGTTGAACCATCCGCAACGCCTGAGTGTATTTCTCTGCCTCCCTGTTTTGTTTAATTCATTTTTTGGCTTGCACGCTGTGGTCTATGGATAGCTAATTGCTGTGACATCTTCCCAAAAGGACTGAAGAAAATAATGCACGAAGCAGAAAGTCTGCCCTTTACTGGTGCACTTTATACTGTTGTTATCCAGAACCTTGGCCCTGGTAATAACCACTAGATTAAACAAGAGATGCGTAGAGAGTTATATTCATGCTAACCAGGTTAGCATAGCCTGGCATTTATTTGTATAACTCAGGCTAATAAAACAGTAATTTGGGGAACTTGATAGCGTTTGATATTTTTTTGGTCTCAATTCACTCCAAATCATGAGTGTCTCACAGAGCAGCGTGATCATGTGCGTGCTGGCTGATGGAGAATAATGCATTCTGGGTAATGGGGAATAATGCATTCTGCATCCGCTCAATGCAGAGGGGTCCTGCTGCTCGCCTCTCAAAGGATGGGGTTTCCATGGAGACGGGAGGAGACCGTGTCTTCCACATTTCCCCTAGCCTGATAGCATGAAAACGCATGCACACACGCACACACGCACACACTTCTTTGCACAAACACACGCACACACACACATACACACACACATTCACACACGCTTACACACATAGACACAAACACACACACAAACACACATACTCACACACTAACACTCACACAAGCACACACATACACGCAAGCACACATACACACACACACACACACACACACACACACACACACACACACACACACACACACACAAGCACACACACACAAGCACACATACACGCACGCACACACACACACACACACACACACACACACACACACACACACACACACACACACACACACACACACACACACACACACACACAAAGGAATCGCATGCACTCATGAACAAATACAGAAACACAGAACCTAAATTCTACACCCCCAGTGGAATAATATTTTACCAAGCCAGCTTATCAGTTCTAAAATCAATGATTAGCCCCTGCCCTCACTTTACTCAAGAAATGAACTAACTTCACACCAAAAACATACAACCATACAACAATCGAGGATGAGAGATTATGTTAGCTGTGATGAAGCCTCAGAGAGCTCTCCCTCTGCGTCTCTCTGTGAGCGACTCAATGGGAACACAGACTCCACCAGCCACCCGGCTTATGTCATCCTGCCCCGCTGCCTTTCTAAGGCAGTGGAGGTGGGAGATGGGGAGGGCTGCTGAAATGCTGCCCAATCATTAATCAACTACACCTGTTCCTAATGATGTTAATGAGCCCTAACGAACTGACTCTCGAGCCAGGCTGCCTCTAATCATGGGATCGCACGTGCTGTTGCGTTAGACAACCAGGAGTGTCTCCACTCGCTGTTTCTTAAGGATAAACGTACACATACACGTGTTAATTTAGCTGATAGTAAGTAATGCTTGAGAAGATGCCAAATATTATAGATGCACTGTAAAGATACGCATACATCTCCCTCTGACTTTCTTTTTGTGTGCTGTCTATGTCACACACTCACTCACACACACGCGCACGCACACACATGCACACACACACACACACACACACACACACACACACACACACACACACACACACACACACACACACACACACACACACACACACACACTCACACACACACACACACACACACATTCACACGGACGAAGCCCCTGTTCAGGTCCAGTACAATTCATCTCCTCAATGAAGCCCTCCTCATCTCCTCTCCCTCTCCATTATTCATGCCTCTCAGATGAAGAAGAGAACCCAGACTCAGCATCTATATTTAAACCCGGGCCAGTCCACGGTGGCTTTATAAATAGCCACCCCAGTATCAGGCCTGGTCTGGTACATCCACGACGCTGGGATCATCATACGCTTGAACCTCGTATTTATAGACAAGCAGCTCCTCTGCCAGCTTTCATTACCGAGTGATATCCTAGTGCCCACTACGTGGCTGGGCATCACGCTCCTCCACCTAGGAGACGCTGCCCAGCACCATTTCTAAGGAACAAATTGGACGAGTGGATGAATCGCTTGAACCGATTTCCATACTGAGGGACATGGTCGTGTTTCCCACCTACCTCATTATAACTGGGAGACGTAGCTTAGAGATTACAAAGACGACAATATGGAGATAAATGATACAGAATAGGCTGAATCATGTGAAATAAGGTAATTCCAGTTAAATGCTGTGGCTTATGTTGATTACGGTACAATAGATTGTGTAATGCAGAAAGGCTGTAATCTGTAATGCAAACGACAAACATTGAATCACCAGTGCCTGGGAAAGCAGTGCAAAGGAAGACGCACACCACAAACACACCCACACACATATGCACATGCACAAACCGACACCCACACACGCGCATGCACGCACACAAAGAGCCACAATCACATACACACACCCACACAAACACATACACACGCAAAAAAAACACACACACACACACACACACACACACACACACACACACACACACACACACACACACACACACATGCAAAGAAACACAAACACACACACACACACGCTCAAACAAAACCCAAAATCAACAATGCTGCTTGAATAGAGTGAAGAGACAGCTGCAAGTTCAAATATCACAGAAGGGACAGTTGCCATGGTGACCGTCTTTCTCTATACATCTTAGACAAGAGAGTGACATACAGACAGATAGATGGATAGAGAGATGGACAGACAGATACATCAAAGGAAAGATCAATACATAAATACATATATAGGTAGATGTATACATACATATATGTAGAGAGAGAGAGAGAGAGAGAGAGAGAGAGAGAGAGAGAGAGAGAGAGAGAGAGAGAGAGAGAGAGAGAGAGAGAGAGAGAGAGAGAGAGAGAGAGAGAGAGATAGATAGATAGATAGATAGATAGATAGATAGATAGATAGATAGATAGATAGATAGATAGAAATATAAAGAATATTCAAATAAGAAAAATATGGCTAGTCAGGAAGGCCAAGCCTAGTCCTTGCTTCATCCTCATCAGATTCAAACTAACATCTGAGAGATTTCAGAGAGATTTCAGCCATAACCATAAACAAAACCAAAATAGCAGGCTGAGTAAAAAAATAGGAAGTTTTCATCCAGCATTAAAATCTGCATGTGTGTGTGTGTGTGTGTGTGTGTGTGTGTGTGTGTGTGTGTGTGTGTGTGTGTGTGTGTGTGTGTGTGTGCATGTGTGTGTGTGTGTGTGTGTGTGTGTGTGTGTGTGTGTGTGTGTGTGTGTGTGTGTGTGTGTGTGCGTGCAAGCCCGTGTGTTTGAGTGTGTGCGTGTGTTTGTTTTGTTCATGTGTCTACGCCTGTGTCCGCACCGGGCTGAGCCTACTTATGCAGGCCGTCCCGCGCAGGGCCAAAGTGCTGGTCAAGGACAAAGTCTTCGCACCAGTAGTCAAGTAGTGCACCCCCCCCCCCCCCCCCCCCCCTCCCACTCGCCCTTCTTTCGTACCAATAACCTCCCATCCTGATGAATGCTTCTCTCCTCTTCCTTCATCTTCACCCGATTCTATTTCCGTCTCTCGCCCACCCTTCACCTTTCTCCAAAGTCATGTCTCTACCTGTGCAAGTTGCCGCACCGATGGGTCTGAATCAGAAAGCGAGAGAGAGCGAGAGCGAGGATGGGGGCGAACAAAAGAACTAAAAAGCAATAAAATGGAATAGCAAAGTTTTATCGTGTGTGGTGAGGCGTTGCATCGGCGGATGACGGTGTTCACGGAGCGCTCCGTCATCGTCGCCATAGTGACAGAGCCATTCATCCCGGCCCCAGGGTTGCTGGGCTGGGAGAGAGAAAGCGGCTTGAGTGACAGCGGACTTTAAGGTCCTTGCTGAAGTGGATCACTTGTCATGGGGAAGGTTCTGGTGAGCGTATTCCCGCAGTCGGCCCGCGTTCCCTTCACTGCCACAGGTCCCACACAGACTCTTGCCCTGATATGAACTGTGTTGCTGATTCAACCATGCATAACGTCTTTTAACCTGCAGCTGGTGGCTTTCAATGCATCGGTAGGTCTTTCATTGGCATGAAAGAATATCTTGGACGATATATAAATACAGTACATAATGACCTATATAATATGAATGAATAATGCCTGATTACAATCATTCAAGTCTCTTCGCCCTAAAATAATATATAGTTACACATGTCTCTGTGACCTTACAGAATATATACATTTCTCTGTGACCTTATAGAATATATACATGTCTCTGTGACCTTACAGAATATACAAATGTCACTGTGACCTTACAGAACATACAGGTATACATGTCACTGAACCCTAACATAATATACATAAGTATTAATGTCACTGAACCCTAACAGAATATACAGGTATATATGTCCCTTTACCTTAATATAATATACATGAGTATACATGTCACTGTGTGAACCACTTTCACTGCTAACACTGTGCTGGTTTGACAGCAATTATTCAAACGTCAGTCGGATTTCACATGTTAGGCACCCTGGACGTTGAAGAGCTAAAATAAGCCACAACGTGAGAAAGAATTAATTGGTAGGAGAAAAAACTCACAGGCTTTCCCTTTTTAGAGGTGGTTTGTATGGGTTTTTCTTTTTTTCACCTAAACTCAAAACAATCGCACATCCGACAGGTGCAAATACCAACAGGGGATTGTATTATTAAGTAAGGCTGCATATGTGTGTGGATATAAGGGGAGATCCAATTAAAAGCAAATCAATATTTTGACATGCAGCTTTTAAAATATACGTATTCTGTACTTATTTGTTAAAAAAATAACCAACCAACTCCTCATATTATATACAACATAATGATGTTTCTTTCTGTTTATGCTAGAGTTATTCTTTCTCCAGGCTCACAAAAGATGGGTCTTCATCTTCCTTTAAAATCCATTAAAAAGAAATCTTCCATCCATTGTAATATTCTACATGTTTTGACAGAACTTACATAATGTCTCTCTTGTTCAGTCTGACAGCAAAGGTTTCCTCAAAAATACTCTTCCAAGATAAGAAAAGATTAGATAAGACAACACTTTATTGATCCCCAGGCGGGGAAATGTGGGTGTTTACAGCCGCAGAAACACAGGCGGAAATAGAGATGCCTCCTAGTTACAAAAATGCAATACAAATAAAAATGCCAAACAAAATCAGACAATAAACATATAATGTCATAATAAACATCTCCCTTCAGTCGGTGGCTGCAGGGTCTACCCGCTGGCCACGGCTCGACGTTAAGTTGATGGGAGGGCTTGCCCATCCTCCTCTCCACCCCTGCCTCCAGACGAGCCCAGATGTAGTCCAATGAGCCAGCTGGCCTTGCTCACCAGCTGGGTCCGTGGGTCTTTCCAGCCCTGGTGCCATCCCTCCTGCCCGCTTCAGCAAACTACTCTGACTCACTCTGACTCTGACTCAGTTCATCGCCCAACGACAAAACTGTGCTTAACATAGGGTCTCGTAATCCTTTATTAATGGCGTTCATGTTGTAAAGTGCTACCAAAACAACTTCCAACTTACTGACTAACTGATCCATTTAACAAATGGTAGGAGAAATTAATAATATCAAACAAATCTTTTCAGCCCCCATCAAGTCTATAATCTGTAAACCTCATTGGCACATTTCCAGTGTTCCTCATACTTCCAAGTAGGCTTTTTGCACCTCATCATTAGGCTAAAATCAAGGTAGATGTACTTTCTATAATTCTTGTTAGCACACAGTTAGTCTCGCAAATCACACTTTTGAGTCTGACGGCAGACAAGCTCAAATATGATCGAATTTGGCATTTCACTTTCGTTCACTTCATATTTGTTTCCACAATCAATCTTGTTGCTGAAGGTGATGATCTGTCAGTGTATAATTGCTGAACACAAACTCGACCAGTAGTAGTAAAGTGTAAAACAGCGTCTGTCAAAGTTTCCAATCAACACTGTGTCGACCCTCTAGACACTGTGGACAAATCCTCTTTGGAAAGCTTTCATCCACTTGCGTGAATGAGTTTTCTTTTCGTTGGAATATCTCCGTAATGAAAGAGGCAACAAGGCGTAACTCCGCCCCTTGCAGTGCTTGCTATCAGGCCTGTCTTCCCCCAGAAGTTCTGCTGTGACATAGTAGGACGGCCGGATCCGGAATTAGCATATAGTAAGAGGGACAAAGCTGGATTACTGACTGAGCATAACGAGTTACTTCACCCAGGGGCCCCGAGAGCTGCAGGCCCCCAAGGGCCACATTGTGTCTCCCCATTATAACTGATGCGATGTTAATCTAAAGCATCCACATACATTATGTACTGTCACGACTGGGGCTGGAGAAAAATATTAAAATAAAATAAAAT
>NC_044060.1:8512717-8515217 GCF_902167405.1 Gadus morhua
AATGTCTCCACCGTGTCGTTCAGAGACATGTTGAATTCGTCAGGCGAGCTGGACAGCAACAACAACACCACAGAGTCACGTAATCAAAAGGCCGTGTGGCATGTTGACGACCACCAAGGTGATTCCCCTCTGGCGGGTTCCTCCTCAAACACATTCAATGAAATATATTAGCAATAGCTAGAGCAATACCGGAGGAAGGCTGTGTTTCCCCCAGACCAGCCATTTCACACGCAGACATACGAAGGTGAATGTCTACTGAGGGTCTACTGAAGAGCTACTGAAGGTCTACTGAATGCCTACTGAGGAACTATTGAAAGCCTATTTAATGAATAGTTAATGACTTGTAGTAGTGGTAATAGTAGGAGACATTGGCGGTTCTAGGGGTGGGGCCACAGGGGCCCTGCCCTCTGCTGAAATCTGATTGGCCCCTGACTTGCTCCTGTTCCGTCAATCAATGGACGAGCTGAACTACCGGAGAATTCAATGATCACAGATGCAATTCCACACCCAAACTATTGGCGGCAGTAATGTGTCAATGCAACTTAGGAGAAGAAGCGGACCTGCGTCAACAACTCAGCGCAAGGCCGGTACGGCCCCTGAATGTAGCATGGGGCCCCTTAATGGCCCCTGTTTCAGAAAAATCCTAGAACCGCCACTGGTAGGAGAAGTATTAGTAATAGTCGTAGCAGTAGGATTAGTAGTAGTAGTAGTAGTAGTAGCAGTAGTCATGGTAGTCGTAGCAGAAGTAGAGGTGGAAGTGCTACACTTACACCTTATGTAAACCTTAACACATCAAATAAAACTCAACAGAGAAAAACTAATCTGGGCTATGAACAGTGCTAACATAACATAAGATAATAATTACTAACATAACTATCTATATAATGGTTTAGGATTAAATGTGATTCATACCTCATTACAAAGTCACAATATTGAACATGTAATACTACTGTGTTCCTCCTTCTACTTGAGTACTTGAGAGGCCATTGCTGATTCCACGTGACCCCCTATTCTGTCCTCTTTTAGTAGTCAGGAAGGAAGGTCACTGAGGGATCAATAAGTATGACTCTGACTTGCAAAACTTTTCCTCCATGATCAGCAAAAACACCTTTTAATGACTAAAGACTGAAGCCTCTCTACGGACCATCTTGTAAACAGCGCACAGGGATTATTGAAATGTATTCATGCAATGTGAACATTACCACATAACTAGATGTTGAGAGTGCCCACACATTCAAAATTTACAGCCATAAGTGATTTTTATACTTTGATACAATTTGAAAGTCAAATAGCATGTGCATTTGTGTTCATGTGTGTGTGCGTGCGTATTTGTATGTTTGTGTGCGCACGCATGTATCTCTTTGTGTGTATCTCTGTGTGTATATCTGTTTGTGTCTGTATGTGTTCCCGTGTGCCTATTGTTGTGTGTTTTTCTATACTTGTGTGTGTGTGTGAGTTTGTGCATGCATGACTATGTATCTGTGTGGTGGTCATCTATGTGTATGTGCGTCGGTGTGTCTCTCTCTATGTCTGCAAGCATGTGTGCGTATCTCTGCATGCGTGTGTGTGTATCTAAGTGCATGTGTATGTGTGTGTGTGTGTGTGTGTGTGTTTGTGTGCGTGTGTGCGTGTGTGTGTGTGTGTGTGTGTGTGTGTGTGTGTGTGTGTGTGTGTGTGTGTGTGTGTGTGTGTGTGTGTGTGTGTAAGTGTGAGTGTCTCTATCACTGCATGCGTGCATCTCTGGTGCCGTCCCCACGCAGGTCCCCCGTTACCTTGGCTGCGATGGACGAGCCGGGCTTCTCCAGCAGGTCCCAGAGCTTCTTCCTCTTCTCCGCGCAGCAGGTGTTGTCAAACTCCTCCCCCTCCCGCACCTTCAGGTTGTCCGCCTCGCGCTTCAGCTCCTCGTTCATCTGCTCCTTCTTCTGGTGGTAGCGCGCCTGGCAGCAGGACTCCAGGTAGATCTCGTCGATGCCCCAGTAGTCCAGCTCCTGGCTGAAGGACAGCGCGCACATCTCCTCCATCATGTGGAGCTTGCCCGTGCGGTAGAAGTTGAGGATGGAGGTGAAGGCGCCCGGGTGGCGGTCGAAGAAGTACTCGTTCTCGTCCAGGCTGTAGTCGTCGCACACCTCCATCAGGGAGTCGTGGCTGTCGCAGTCCCGCAGCTTGCCCAGCCGCGTGCGGGGCAGCCGGTCCAGGGTCCGCCACAGCACCTCGTGCGGGAGGCCCCCCACGTTGAGCCGCACCCGGCGGAAGCCGCCCTTGGTCTGGCTGAGGTCCACCGTCGCCGACCCCGCCCCCGCCCCCCCCCCCGCCGCCACCGCCGCCGCCGCCGGGTCAGGGGGGAGGGAGGCGGTGGAGCGCGAGGCCGCGTGGTGGTGGTGGAGCTCCGTGGGGGGCTTGTCCATCATGAAGTCGGACGGGAGGGGGGGTGGAGGGAGCATCTCCCTGGCTATGGACAACATGATGCCTGCTCTTCCATTACCGTCTCTGAGAAGGAGAA
>NC_044060.1:8520217-8562717 GCF_902167405.1 Gadus morhua
TACAGCGGATTTGTGTTTTTCTGACTGCCCATGCAACTCTAATGCTTTTATACCCAAATTCCCTAATTTCAGTGTTTTCTTATACAAGGGCTTTTAGTGCACCGCACTTCAGATAAGGTACTTTCAACAGGCTTTTACCAAACACCAAATGCATGGTTCTCGATCCAGAAGCTGTTGAACCTGCGCTTACCCATCAGTCACATTAAAAGAAACGGTTTTTTTTACTCATTACTTCGAGAATCAGCTATTTGTGTGAGGAGTGGAGATGCCATGAAAGCCCATACACCATGTGCAAAACACTAGGTATGTCTGTACATTTTGACCTGGTTTTCATTGGTTGTTATTGGTTCTGGTTTGGTTTTGTAGTTTTCTTTCCTGCATGATCAATACACGAATTTAAATGCTTGACTTATAAAAGTAACAATAACCACATGATCCAATAACTTTTGAAGACCTGTTGAAATTAAATTTTAGACATTTAAATACTTTTTTAGGCCTCAAAAAAAAAACCTCTAAATATCATGACATGAGCTAACAAACACTGCATCTGCTCTGTTTTGTGTGTGTGTGTGTGTGTTCGGTGTGTGTGTGTGTGTGTGTGTGTGTGTGTGTGTGTGTGTGTGTGTGTGTGTGTGTGTGTGTTCGGTGTGTGTGTGTGTGTGTGTGTGTGTGTGTGTGTGTGTGTGTGTGTGTGTGTGCGTGCGTGTGCGTGTGCGTGTGCGTGTGCGTGTGTGTGTGTGTGTGTGTGCGTGTGCGTGTGCGTGTGCGCGTACCTCTGGCTGCTGGTGTATCTCCGGGTCCATCTGGGGACATAGGAATGGAAAGAGGAGCACTTTGTCCCCTTTTCTCAGGCAGTACTCCAGGCCTCCGCTCACTCCCAGCTTCTTGCCGTCCGCCATGACCTCCCTGGAGATGAACGCTGCTGCAGTCAGCCGCAGAGTTTCCCTCAGAACGCTATCTGCAGAGAGACAGGTGGATCACGGGGCGTGTCACCGTCGCTTTGAGTCCGAAACGCCATCCACTGTCTACAGCGGTATGATCAGATTAACTCAAACCCAAATTGAAAAAAAGGGAATTAGTCTTAATCTGATCGACAGAATTTAAACGAAGGAAGAAAAAATTAGAACGATTGTCACAGAGTCACACCCCATTGGCCTCTGTACCTTTTTTCTTTAAACAAGCTTAGAATTCAGTTTCAAATTCAGCCTTCAAGTCCGAAATGAATAATTTACAGGAAATCGGGGAACGGCGGGAGGCTGCTGGGGATGGGGGCACAGCTCTTACCAAACACAGGTGTGTTGTGAGTGACTAGCCGCTCATGAGTGGGGTGATGTAGGGAGTGCTCATGCATCACTCCCCTCACCTCCGCCAGCACCGCTTGCATGGCCTCGGGGTGACGAAGCAGGAGAGCCAGCGACCAGAAGGCGGCGGGACCGGCATTACACTGACAGGGAAGGAAAACAACAAACGGGCTGAGTTATGTGTTTCCTTTTACATGAGCAGCATGGAGCACATCACAGCCTGGACTAGTGTTCTCATGCCGACGTTACATGTAAAGAATCCCAGGCAAACCAAAAAAAAATAAAACGAATTGCTATCTCCTCGTGATATCTTGACTATATATGCCAGTATCTATATTATCTTTTCTCATTTGGGTCTCTTGTACTGATTATCTTCTTGTAGGAATACGTTTATGGAGGAGGAAAAGTTAGAGGGAGCCATATCTGCCAGACAAATGCATTGGCCGCACTCTGTGGCCAGATAAAACTGTTTTATTTAATAATAAACACATCCAAAATATATTAGGATTTGTAGACTGGGGAGTGTACTCCGTCGTTGCTGGCAAGAGTGTTTGAACAGTAAAACCGTGGGTGACTCAGATGGGAATACTACTACCTATTTGAGATGAATGGGGTACGCGTTCATTCATTTACCACCAGTGGCATAACGCTGAAACATGGCCATTTACGAAAGACAAAATACACAGCCTTTTTTATCAATACACGAATACTCACTAATTCACCAAACAAGCATTTTCTTTGTTTATACGCCACTTGCTGACAAGGTAAAAGAAGACCAGATAAACAATATTGCTGAGTGCCTTCTGCCTTAAGAAGCTCCTAATCTGTAGAGAAGGGGAAGGTGGCGTTACTTTAAAACCCCCTCCAGGGCTTCTGAATCCACCCGCCAGACTTCAAGACTGCAATGCCGTCTGAACATCTCAGTGAGGTGACCTTTGACCTCACAGTGCTCCCATCTCCTCCAGCCTCCAATCCTCACACCAACTCTTCACCACACTATGCCCGGCTGACAAAGCGGTTTCCCATTGGTATCCACAGAAATTTCCCAAGAAGAGAGAAGAGGGGATCTGTGGTGTGTTCAGGTTTCACAGCTTCTATATAGTTATGCATGCTTGCATCATTTGTTTACTGTTTGAGTCGCAGGGTGTGCAACAGGAACTTGTGTTTCTCTGGCTTGCTGTGGGATGTCTCACCCACCCAAATAAACATAAGGTCCTGCTGTTGTTTTGACGAATGACGTCAGCAAAAACTAGATATAACCCTCCAAATTAGAAACTGAACAAAGGAAAGTGGGTGGGTTGGATATTTTCATGATGAAAATACAATTTTCTGTGGAAGCTGTCATGGAAAACCACAAGACCTTGGATGAACTGTTTAACCTAGGCTGTCTGGAGGAAATGGATCTTAAAATTATTTACAAACAAAGAATAATTCTTTGTCTGAGTTAATGGAGCCTGTCCGTCTTGCGGTTTAGAGAGAGATAGAGAGAGAGAGAGAGAGAGAGAGAGAGAGAGAGAGAGAGAGAGAGAGAGAGAGAGAGAGAGAGAGAGAGAGAGAGAGAGAGAGAGAGAGAGAGAGAGAGAGAGAGGCCAACAAGACTACCAAAACCTAAGACATTTCAGAGTCACTAGGCATTGTGCCCAACGCTAATAGCTTCATCCATCCAGTTGTCCAGAACAAGTCCTGTTCTTCAGAGGTGTGTGTGTGTGTGTGTGTGTGTGTGTGTGTGTGTGTGTGTGTGTGTGTGTGTGTGTGTGTGTGTGTGTGTGTGTGTGTGTGTGTGTGTGTGTGTGTGTGTGTGTGTGTGTGTGTGTGTGTGTGTGTGTGTGCGTGCGTGTGTATCTAATCAAGAGGTATATTTAATGTAGTCTACAGTGAACAACCATGACTATAAGACCTTCCTAAACCCAAGATGACTGCTAGGTGAATATGGCCTGAATAACATGTCTGTCAGCCTCTTGATCGCAGACGCCTGAGTCTGTGTGACAGTAATTGCTGTGAGTTAGGGGATCCATTTTATCCTCGACGCCATGTCATTGAGGTCAGCCCACTACTGCTAGACGGGCCAAATACCCTGAGACAGGCCGGGACTGAGAGAACAGTTCTCTCTCTGCCCTGTGACATGTCTGTCTGTCTGTCTGTCTGTCTGTCTGTCTGTCTGTCTGTCTGTCTGTCTGTCTGTCTGTCTGTCTGTCTGTCTGTCTGTCTGTCTGTCTGTCTGTCTGTCTGTCTGTCTGTCTGTCTGTCTGTCTGTCCGTCTGTCTGTGTGTGTGTGTGTGTGTATATGTGTGTGTGTGCATGTGTGTATATGTGTATGTGTGTGCATGTGCATGTGTGCATGCGTGCGTGCATGTGTGTGTGTGTGTGTGTGTGTGTGTGTGTGTGTGTGGAGCTGTAAGCCATACTAAAATGACCTAGCCTCCGTTTGATCTGTCTTCGTCTATTTTTGTTGCTTGTATTTATGCTTGACATTATTTTCATTTAGTTGCCATGCACAATATTATGACGCTGGGGCAAAATTATGCCTCGTTTGGTGACTGCTTTGGTGAAGAATGTAGCTTTGTTGGAATCTCATTAAATATGAGCCGATAGCAGATTGTGTGTAACTAATGCTGACAATCACTCCAGCTACACTGCGTTCACAATGGCACATGCCTCTCCCCAGCTTAACACCTAATCCCTCTATTCTCTCAAGTGCCGCTCCACTTTATACTCCAGACAGAGGGTGTACTACATGGCTTCCAACATCGCAGCTGACATGATGAGGCAGAAAACTCAACCGGCGGACTAGCAGGGTTCGTTTCCCAGAATGGTTGACTTTGTCATTCTTTCAACAACACCATTCTCTACAGTTTTCTAGAGCGCAGACACATTGGGAAGAGATATGTTGAACAGCACGTGAGACAGCCATTCAACTGCGTAAACCAAGTGGACGGCACCCGTGACACGTTGTTGTGTCTCCCTCTGCTGGCCGCTCTAAAGACTCAACTCTTTGTGTGTTCTTCACGAAGGAATGCTAACAATAGACTATAATTCCCCTCAGGGTTGCCTGGCCTAAGGTAGTCTTATATCAAAGCTGGCAACTGTATTGAATCAAAACCCTTTGCTTACAGAACTATTTATAAGTACTAGGCAGAAGTTGTTCAGCAACTCTCTGCTTATTTTAGCCCAACTCAGTAAAAGTTCAAGGGATGTTAAACAAATTTTGACGGATCTTACTGTTTGTTGTAAAAATACATTGCACTCTATAAAGAGTTTACCAACTAACATTCTCAATACACACTTTCCAGTTTAACTAACGGTTATGTGACCCTAGGGATACATTTCATAGTTCACACACTTTTCTCTCTCCACCTGTGGTGAGTGATGACCATATTTGGACCCACTTGACTTTGCTATGCACTCCTCCGTCAGGTCTTTTCTCAATGACTCATGAGTATCATCTTGATATATTTTGCAGTCCATGATACTTTACAAAATATATCCAGATGATACACACCTTCCTCTCTATTCACCTGTTGTTATGACCCCTTTACCTCTGGATATCATATGGATATGTTTTGAGGTATATGGACTGAAACTTGTATGGTGTGTAACTTCATGCATGGTCCTGCCCCCATGCATGAACACATACCTTCGAACTTGCCCTAGAATGGTAATTTACATTTTACTTTCATTTTGCTGACGCTTTTATCCAAATTGACTTACAACCATTCATTCACACATTCACACACTGACGGCGGAGTAAACCACGCAAGGCGACAATCCAGCTCGTCAGGAGCAGTCAGGGTGAGGCGTCTTGCTCAGGGACATCTCGACACTCGGAGCCGGGGATCGAACTAGCAGCCTTCCGGTTACCAGTCAACCCGCTCTGGCTACTGCTGCCCCCAGAATGACCAAGGCAGAATGTCAGGCTGCCTTTCATGCTGTAGGAATGTGGAAGGTGGGCAAGGGTTTGCTAAAATGCTTCAGACTTTGGCGTCAGCGTGAAGGAGGATTCATGCTCGTTACTCATCACTTCCGTCTCCTTCAAAGTGAGGACTGAGGAATGGCAGGAGCTCGGTCCATGCCTGTATAATTGCATACCTTAACGCTGTACGCATCGCCTTCACACAATTAATGTGTGAGCTACAGCTGGGTGGGCCCCGCTGACACACGGTTTCATATTACATTAACAACCAAAAGTCTTTGGTCAAACGGCAATGCTTCTACAAAATGATCCTTCTTTATGAAAATATCATTTATAGAGGTTCCATGGGATAGGGAGTCACCTGGCAACAATGCTCAGATGTCATAGGAATTTCGGTCACCTTATAATTCCCAACCATAATGAGGTGGTGTGAGGGTACGGCATTGTGCATCTGTGGTACGAGCTGTGGTTTGAGCAACATTGTGTGATGGTCTGTGTGTGAAAAGAGAGAGAGCGAGAGAGCGAGAGAGCGCGAGAGAGAGAGAGGTGACACTGTGACCAGAGAGAAAACAAGAGGGCTCCAGTCTCACCTGGGTGGTCCATAGGTGCATCAGCAATGCCTTCCTCTGGGTCTCGGCGTCAACCCCTGCCTCGCCCAGATACCGTTGGTAGCTCTCCTGCCAGCAGCCTGCGTCACGTCCTCCTTCCAGCAATGCAGGAGCCAACAGTTGCCATAGAGACTCCTGGGAAGAGGTGACGGACTTCTTATCCTCTGGGGAAGGGAGACGAAAGAATGTTGGTGGTTTTGGGGAGGGGAGTGACCCAGACGGGAAGTCAAGTGTGTGGGGGGGCCGTGGGGGGGGGGGGGGAGCGGCAGAGTCACCTACCTCCCTTGAGGGAGGAGCGTGCCAGCTTGGGGAGAAGTTTGTCAAAGTTGCGGAATTGTTTGTAGACGGCGTCAGCGTTTTCGTCCCTGGTGAACATGGTCAGATAGCCAGCCCTGCCCACGGAGGAAAAAAAGTTAAATATTAACATTGAAATATCAACACCAATCCGAGAGTGTGTCATGGCTTTTGTCAACCTTATCGAATCAGAGATCACTAACTGCTTCACCTGTGTTGTTGTTATACAAGTGAGGAACAAAGACGCACACGGACGTACGCCGTCTGACTCATCTGTTTCCCTTATTAGTATTTGAATGACCAATGAGGAAGTCATTTGGGGTCACCTGAAGAGTAGTCCGTAGCAGAGGTCAAACAGCCCCTCCTCTCTCCACTGGGCTGTACCGCAGCCTCTCTGGTCCGCCAGAAGAAGGTCACGCAGATGGCTGTCCATGGACGACTGCAGTTTATCCAGACCCACACCTTGAAAATGGCTGCAGAGATGATAGCAACAGACACACACACACACAAGAATCGTCATGGGCGGCGCTTTACATTTTGAAATTTGGGTGACATCATCATCTTGTAACTAAGAAGAAAGACATGTCTCTCGTAATTACTAAACCGTTTCTCGTAAGTACAAGGTCATTTCTATTATTAACCTGATCTTTTCTAGTTATTCCGACATCTTTAGTGTGGAATGCGTGGAAATGGTGCAACATTATTTCCCCAAATGAATGCAGCACTACTGTGTCAACTTCTTCAACTCCTCCTCTGCTTAATTTCTGGGCTGTATTACAAGTTAATAATCCTCTCCATGTTAACACTCACCCTTCCATCCATTTCCTCTCTTTCTCTGGGTTATCGCTGGGGAGCACCAGAGAAAATACTTTTTCCATCAGGAGCCCTTTGCTGCGTCTGGAGTCGAAAGAGTCGGTGTCATACAGCACATCATCGTAGCTGTTTGGGTCCAGCAACACGGTGATGTACTGACCAGCCACGCATACCTGGGGGCAGGGGGTTCCATTACAGACGTGTGTAGCAATGCAACATGAATTAGGGTAAACGTTACTCATCCCTAAATGTGAAACTAGACATTGCAACACCTGTAACAAAATAAACTGGAACTGCAATAGTCTATTTAGTCTTTTATTCAAACAGCACTGATCTAGTCATTATAAACAGTCATTATATATATATATATATATATATATATATATATATATATATATATATATATATATATATATATATATATATATATATATATATTATAGATCTAGTCATGATAAATACATTATATTATATATATTATATTTTATATATACAGAGTATGTTAGCATCTGTAAACGTAGAATCTGTTATGTTTTTTTGCTAATGTTGCAGTAATAATTGTGCATACCTTGAATATGAATCCTAGTGGAAGATATTATCGAATGTCATTAATAATGCACTTTATTTTACTTCCTCAAACTCACTGTGAAAATATCGCCGTGTTTGTTTTTCATCCGCGCGAGAAACTTTGCAGCATCTTTTCCAAACTCCAGGGCATGTCCAAGCCAGGGGATAAGGCCCTTATCAAGCGGAGGTTCATTGTCCCTGCTGTCAAGTTCACAAGATAAAGAGACAAGAGGACCGTTTAACAGACGTTCGTTAAGAATCATTCCACTCATTCCTTCCTCTCAGAACCGGTTTTCCATAAAAGATAATAAAACGTCACCATAACGTTAGTTATATTTCCATATCAGTGCTGGCATTCCTCATAAATGTATACCTAGCCAACAGTATGACTATTTACTTTTTTAATTGGAAATGGTATATCCCACACATGCAACAACTAATTCAATGTTTTAATTAAAAGTTATGCCTAGAAATATTATACTTTTATTCTTTTAAAACGTTAAAAACGTAAAAGTTTATTTATTTTGCATTCTTAAGTCTACATCCATGCTCACAAGTAACGACAGTATCCTCCTCCTTGGTGAGTTTTGAGGATAAAGTGATAGCTATGTCTTTTGAGTTAAATAAAAACATATTTACCTTGAGCGACCGCTGTAGCGCAACAAAAGCGCTAGAATTGTAATCAACAGCAAGAGTATCGTGAACAACATTGTCCGTGGCAAACTTGTTGTTCTTCCGCGCTCACTTCTGCTTTTCCTACTGTGTGCCGCGGAGCTTGTGAGCGGCTCACTAAAAGCAGTCCTGAGAAGAGGTTGGCTGGATGGGCGTGTCACTCGGGGGACAGCTGACTGCTGTTCTCTCTGACGGACGATTACCTTAAAGTGATGAAGAAGCTGCAATGAGACCAGTCCGACACTAATTTGCATTCACGTCCATGCGTTTGATTGTAGGCCGACATCTACTTTGTTTACTGTTGTGCAATTAATTATGACATTGCATGTACTCATACCAATTGATGACAGAGTCGTAAAGACAAAAACGCGTGACACACATGTATCATTGTTTCGTTTCGTGCGACGTCTTTCCTAATCTATGGATGTTGCGCAACTTTCGGTATCACCGCCTGGTAGACATGAAAGGTTGTGCAATGACAACGATCAAAATATCACCTCAGCAAACGTTTGGTGTATCTGGTTGCTATTCTTAGATTCGACCAACAGAGGGAGTACCTGCACCTTATTGCAGCCCCTAATGCAAAATATTATATAGTCCTAAATCAAAGTTATATTGTAATGATTCTGATAATATATATTTCAATACATTTAAACATTTCAATATACATTTCAACTGAGTGCAATATAGATATTAAATAGCTATTTTCTCATAATATATAATGGAATAGTAATGGTACAATGATTAAAAAAACCTTTGTATGTGGAATTAAAGAGTTACTGCTATGGGCCGACAACCACATCCTGAAAAAATACCAAAAATACTTGTAAAAAATTGTCATGCTTTATAAATGTATGTTAAAACACGATCAACAAGTACAAATATAGTCCTCTGAAGATGCCTCGTCGAGATTGTGTGTGGTTTCCTATACGTGTAGTTTTTGCATCCTTGCATCCTAGTTTGTTTGCAGTTCTACAGCACGCATTACAAGCTAAGTGGTAACATGTTGATACACTGGAAGCCAAATCTCAGTCTTCCACAGCAAAAGTGACCTAGCATGGGGAGAGAGGAGGAGCCTACGTTGACTTTGCATCCATTGAGGCTTTTGCTGCAGCATTGAACTTGCAGCGAAAAGGGCTTGACTAGCCTGGTCTCGTGGAGAATTAGCTCTGGCACATTGTGCACATTGAGCTCAAGCGTTTGTATTGTGCATTGCAATATTTTCAAGGCGGGTGCAACACATGGACGGCTTTAGGATCTATTGAAGCCCGTTGAAGAAAAAGGAGTGGCTGAGGACGGGTTTTGTCATGTACTTTTAGCCCCGACGTTGGCTTGTGAAGTGCACTACCGTCGCAGAGGCTCTCAGTGCCTCCCAAGTCGCCAAGTTCCGTCACGCGTGCAGCGTTTCGCGGCGGATCCGTCTCGCAGTGGCTGTTCCAAGGTTATCTTTATGCTAAGGTTTGGTGGTGGAAAAGTTTACAATATTTGCATCACATTTCCCAACCCTTACTCCCTGAAGCAAAATGTCAGCCCAGGCGAAAATCAAGAAGGAAAAGGAGATCATTGCGGAATACGAGACCCAAGTGAAAGGTGAGCAGGCTGTTTTAGTGAGGATTGGTGGATGTTTAGTATGCGTGTCCTTGTGCTCCGGGTGAAGTGCCCGCGCGCTCAGGCTCCAGGGGCCCCAGATGGCTGTCATCGGTTTGGCGGGGCTGCGGCTGGATGCGTCTCGTCGCGAGCCAGACATGAACACATCTTCTAGATGTTTTCTGCACGGATGCATTAACTCGTTATAACAAGGTGTGACTATAACTAAAAACAACCTTCCCGACGTAAACACGTTTCAAGAAACAGCATAAGAAATGTAGGCTATTACTGAGTCTTTTTGATAGAAGAAAATGCTTAAACTTATTTAAAGGTAGGACTTGACAGAAAGAATGGCATACTCTGTGAGGACTAGAGTGAAGGGGGCATGCCTGGGCCTATATGTTGCAACTCTGCTGTAACATTATTGTCAATTTTAAAACCACAAACGGGTTTTGGGATCATCCGCCTCAGGTGGAATAGATAGATGACACCCTGTTTGCGATCACTGACTGGGCCTACGAGCAGAGTAGAAGGAGGTTGTGGTTTTATTGCAACAACATCAACTGCAGATGATGACCCTGAAATGCAGTTTAATTCATCTGCTTACACTTTCCCTCCACAGCCGAAGTGCAGGCCTAATTGCTGGAGGGGTTTCGGGAAGGTCACACTGGTAGAAACCGTTCAAAAAGCCCATCATTAATGTATGCGGTCAGTATGAATTATGAACAATAGGAGGATTTATCAGTCTGCTCTAAAATATGCGACTGGATGAATGTCGAAGAGGATAAAGTGGAGTCAAGCATCCTCTCTGACCGACAATATGGATAATTTATCTTATATCTTACTTCAATTAATCATATCCAATAACCTAACATAAACTGGCATCCTCACGTTCATGTCTGACATCAAATACATAAGTCATTACACTATTATCATTGCCCAGGTCGTGCACTTCTGTCTTTAATGGTAAATGTATTGATCGTTTTTTAGATTGAGTTTATAAAGGACAACATCAATATGTTAAAACATCTCAGCAGGTCTATTAAAAAAGACAGACATTGTGGTAAAGAAAATAGAGACAATCAATACAACATGTAATTGTTACGTAAAGTAGTATCCTCCCTTTGAGTTTTTCCTGTAACTGATTGTCTGAATCCCAGCATTTATCACGCAGTGTTGCATCTCAAGAGTGAAGCCTACGTGTTACCATCACATTGGCATTGCGACAGAATGGACAGGCTAGATGTTTTGGATATTTGTACATGGTCTGCTATGTGAATGGAATGAGAATTATGAGGTGGAGCTATTTATCTCTCAACCTCTGTGTCTTGTTTGTATTGTCTCTGCCTCTGCCTCTATTATCATCTCACCTGTCTCTCTGTCAGTCTTTCTCTCCCCCTCTCTCTCTCCCTATTTATCTGTCAACTTCTGTGTGTTGTTCTTACTGTCTCTTCCTCTGCCTCTATTATCATCTCACCTTTCCATCTGTCTGTCTGTCTGTCTGTCTGTCTGTCTGTCTGTCTGTCTGTCTGTCTGTCTGTCTGTCTGTCTGTCTGTCTGTCTGTCTGTCTGTCTGTCTCTCTCTCTCTCTCTCTCTCTCTCTCTCTCTCTCTCTCTCTCTCTCTCTCTCTCTCTCTCTCTCTCTCTCTCTCTCTCTCTCTCTCTCTCTCTCTCTCTCTCTCTCTCTCTCTCTCTCTCTCTCTGTGTGCTGTGGGTTTTGGTTTGTTAGCAGCCCCTTTGCTGTGTTTGAGAGCACCACAGCACATAAGAATCCCTTCTCAGTTTCAGGAAAAGCTTTTAAGCTGACATAATAAGCTCATTTGCAGGCCAGGTTAGATCAGTTTGGAGCTATAAAGGCTTTGTGGCATAACACCCTCAATAATGCTCTGTAAGCGGCGACACAACAGTTCAATCCGGCCCGCTGAACGCAGACTCAATAAAACCCAGAATATATATAGGCCTGCATCCAATTCTTTTTACTAGGCCACGTACTAGATAGGCGGGTGTCGATACAGTGGCCTACTTGGACCTGATGGGAGGCGTTGAAATCGTCTCCTTGGTTAGGCGTGTTATTTTGTGGTTGTGGTGTTTATTGGTCATCTCAGACTCATGACCTTTGTCACATGATATTTCTAAGGGTTCTAAGTTACCTTCATAGGTTGCTATTTTTTAAGCTATAGCGTATTGCCATGCTAAGTATAGATACATCTGTTCCCCTGGAGCAGTGAATCAGTGTTGCACTGTAAATTGATGTGCCATAATAAGTTATCTGTGTTGAATTGCGTCGTCCCTTTCAAATAAAATTCAAATAAAATACATAAATAAAATCAGCATGTGAGTAGCCTCAACACAGCCATTAATAGAGTGGTCGTAATTAAGTTGTAGGCCACTTGGTTTAGTAATAAGTGAACTATCGAAATATTAAGCTTGGCCTTTTGTAACAACAAAGCTATGATGGGTTGAGAAATGCAAAGAGTTAACCAACCACCAATAATACAAGAACATTTGAGGGCCCCAGTAATGCTGAATGTGTGGAATGTCCTTGTAACCTATGGTATTGAGATCCGATATGAGTCTGCGCAGCGGTAAGACCTAGTGTTGAGTTTGGGTGTCAATTGTTGACAGTGCAGCAGTGCTTTCTGTGCCGCCTGCGGTAACAAGGTCTTCTACTACGATTGACCTTCTTTAATGCCACGAAGAAGGACATCGCCAACTCTCCCCTGGGTGTAGGAGGAGGACACTGAATTTATTTCCCTCTTCTCCCATTCTGTTTGCATCGGATATGCATTCCCACTACAATTTGACACACCCCTCTGTGTGTGGGATCACCATGATGAAATACTTTGATAGGATCGTGAAATGGCCGGCATTCTACACCACAACAACAATGGAAGACACTTTTGTCTTTGTGTCAGGGGCATACTTCATTGAACATTGTAATCATGTGTTCATGCATGCATTCATGCATGCATGTACACTGCGTGTGGATATATATAGAGTGTGTGTTTCTGCATTTGTGTGTGTGTGTGTGTGCGTCATGTGTGTGTGTGTGTGTGTTTGTACGCCTGGATGTTATTTAAATACATACATATAGATACAACGGCGTGTAGAGCTACCGGTAATCATGACCTTTACATCTGCAGTGTTGCGGCACAGAGAGGATCGTTTGTTTTTTGCTTCACACCGCTGCTTTTAAACGGAGAGAGAGACGATTCAAGGGAAAGGGCAGGGTGAGCTCGCGAGGAGCGGGTTATCCGGGAAAATATCCTATGAAGACATTCCAGCGTCCTTACTGCAGCCCAGGGACAAGTGCACACAGCACCCAGCCTTGATTTGTGCCAAATGATGTCAACGTTGTCAGCTTTGCTTAGGGAACATGTGATTTGCCATGCATGGCTAACCGATAGACGAGAACCCCGAGCAGTGTGCCTCCAGCCTACTGCTTTGGCCGCGCCGCAGTAGGCTGTGTGGACTCAATACTGTAGGCTATGCTACACTGAAACCCGGTCCATGCAGTACTAGTGTCCTTATTTGACATGTGCTGTTCTTTGCTAGCCTCTGCAGGGGATGCGACCGAACCCTGCAGCACCAGAGTGACAGTAAGGTTGCTCTGATTCTGCTGCGTCATCAACATGGTCTTCGCGTGGTGGGGTTTACGCGGTACGACCACAGGATCACGGTGGGTCCGACTACAGCTATAGTGAAGGAGCAAGAAGCATTACTTTCATTTTGGATCAATGTTGTTTACAATTATACATTTGGTGGTTTTTGGTCCCCAAAACATATCGAAATTCGTTCTAAAACACTGTGTTGGTTTGTGGACCTATCTATTAAGTAAACATAATCAAATTATTTTAGATGCCAGCATTGAGTATTTTCCACCTAGTTTCCACAGTTTTACTGCTGCGCTCATCACCCCGGAAGTAGTGCATCTATGCTCTTAGTGGCCGTTATATTCAGCTGTGCACACATGGGTTTTAACTCTTCTGGTTGAGGAGGGAAAGAAAAAAATGAGTGATCGTTGAGGTTCAATGGGTACATTTCCAGATGTCCCACAGTGTGGAACATTTGGATGATTTGGACCCAACGAAAACCCAAGCTGAGAAAATGGCGGTTTTACTATCCTACATTTTGGTCTTAAACATCCATCTCCTTGCTAGCTGCATGCTAGCTTCCTTATTATGCATTAGGCCTACTTGGCTGAAGCCTGAATCATTCATTGAATGTAGTGTGTGGTATTGCGCCATGCCTTGCAGTTACAATGTTACTTCCAAAAATAGCAATGCTCCAGAGAGATCCAGACATATTCTGCCCTGTCACTGGGAGATGTCCTATAACAATTCTGCTTATATTATAGTTTACCCTACCACAATAATCTGCCAAACCCTCCATTGTATATGAACAGATTTATAGATTGTATTTTGCATTTTTTTTTTTATAAAGGGAAGACTCGCCACAATGAGTTCACGTCTTATACGTTTTGGTGGATCATTCAGCACAGACACAGGCTGTGAACCCAGAGAAGCAGGGGAGTTGTCCTTGTCGCTAGCCATTATGCCAGCTAGAGGGAGAGGCTCGTAGGGAACTGGCTGCTCCTCTGGAGATGCCTCTAGACGCATGTATCCAGGCAACTGGGCAACTATGGCTACCATGAGGGGTACTTTTCCAAGCCGCCAGTCGCTGCACATTATTGTGTCTCTCCCTCTCCCTCTCTCTCTCTTCTCCCTTGCTCTCTCTCATTCTTCATCTCCCTTTCTTTCCTTTTCACTCCCGTCACTCCAGCCTTTTTCTTGTTGGTTTCTTTCATTCGAGCGTTCGTCCTTCTCTTTCCCGGTTTCACACTCGCACACTGGCGTGGATGATGAGGCGTTTCTGCAGCCCTCTGTTCAGCGAGACAGAAACACCATTCATAAGTGAATAAAAGGCTATTCTTTCACTTGGTCATCTTTTCCATTGACACATTTCAGGCATCCTTTTGGCTTGTAGGCGACATATGTATGGGTAAAACGTTTCATTACACTAAATAGTGTGTTTTGTGTGTGCGTATGTGTGGACATGTGCCTGTGTGTGCTTGCGTTTGTGGATTTGAAGAATCATTCAAGGATTACATTGCTAACTGTAACTATATACTATTGGCCATTTTTCATTTAAAAACTTTTGGATTCTTTCATTCACATGCGACTCTGTGAACCAATAGCAAGTCCCCCAACCTCATAAGCTGAGGCCACAGCCCCTTGGCTTCTGTTTGGTGAAGGCGGTTCCCACCCCTGGCTCTCTTAGTAAGCACAATGGTTTTTGAGAAGCTGACCTATTTTATATTTTCCGTCTCGTCTGCTGCAATCAGCAGACAAGCATCTCAAATGCACATGTGCGCTGCCAAAACCATAGCATTCAAACACGCAACCCTATTATCATTACCACATACGCCTACACATACACAACTCATCTCACACACACAAACACACATACACACACACACACACACACACACACACACAAACACACACACACAGACACACAGACACACACACACACACACACACACACACACACACACACACACACACACACACACACACACACACACACACACACACACACACACACACACACACACACAATTAGTGCATGTATTACATGTGTATTAGTGCAGTAGGCAAATGTACTTTGACATCAAATTAAATGAAATGATGAAGACAGTAGTTTGGACAAGTGCTCAGGAAGATAAACCATAAATAGGTCTTTGCAAATGAGTCCTCTTCCACTTCCTGTGAGCGAGTTCTGTGGTCTGACTTCTGACGCATGCTTTTGCCATGTGTCAGTCAGACCCTGCTCACTGCAAGCTCATGCATTTTTTCACCTGCCGCTTTCCACATGGGAAGTGCATGTCCAAGTTCCAACACGCACCCCTAGTGTCTCCCGGGATGTCTCGCTGACCGCCAGCCATTCCCTCTTGTGTGTGCAGAGATTCGTAACCAGCTGGTGGAGCAGTTCCGATGTCTGGAGCAGCAGTCAGAGTCCCGTCTCCAGCTGCTGCAGGACCTGCAGGACTTCTTCCGCCGCAAGGCCGAGCTGCAGCTGGAGTACTCCAGGGGCCTGGACAAGCTGGCCGAGCGCTACTCGGCCAAGATACGCACGTCGCGGGAGCACCAGCAGTTCAAGTGAGTGAGGCCGCTCTCACGGGGTCAACACCGCCCAAAATACTGTGTGTGTTTATGTACGGCTAACCGATGGACGGCTCGACGCTCGCTTCACCTTGACGGCCGGTTAAAGCGAAATCTGGGGACGCAGAGAATTAAAAATGAAATGACCATCCAGCAGAACAAGGGATTGTGTGTGAGTGGTCAAGGTATTGTGGAAGGGGGGGGTTGGGGTTAAAGTGAAAGTGAAAGTGAAATGACCTGAACAGAAAGACGGAGCATGCCAAGAAAAAAGCCCTTGGCCTGCGGGCCGCTGTGTCTCTCCCAACTAGGTCAGACTCTTTATCCACTGCCTTCTTCTATATCCGGCTGTCATTTCTGTTCTGTCTCTCACACCGCCCCTCCCCGCGCCAGACAGCTACGCTAATGCCTGCATTCCCTCTCCATAGAGTTAATTGCTTTCAGAAACAACAACAACATTTTGCCCCCGTCTGCCCCTTTGCTTTTAACTGAAAAGTGGTGGAAAATGTGGTCGCGATGGACACACGTCTGTGTCATGAATGCACTTTGCAATCGTCTGCATGAGGAACTGCTGTTTTGTTTGATCACGGACCAACTCATGCTCTACGGTTTATCGCGGTTTCCTTCAGTTTCTTCCAGTTAAAATGTTTTTCTGGTTGACACGGTTTGTAGACAAACCAGGATCAGCAGAACGGAAGGTTTTCAGAACAATTCCATGTTGTGTGAGGATCCAGTCGTTAAAATATACACATTAAAAGCACGGGTTGACAAAGCTCACATCATTATGTTTGTTTGTTTAGTTCAGAAGTAACTGCTGTTCTATATATATATATATATATATATGCAAAACTAAACCTGTCAGTCATGTTTAGAACTCACAAGTGCTCACAGGCACATAGCACACAGGCCTTTCTTCACTTTCTCTCGCTCTGTCTTGTTTTTCGAGAAACTTCCATGTCACATCATTGTATCTTGTCACGCACTTTCTATATATAGGTTGGATCATTCCATTAATCTGTCAGTTATTCACTCTTTTCAACTGCTGCGATGGTTTGACATAATGAACCACAGCTTTCACATAGCTTTTCGGGTGAAAGTTTCCAATGCCCTGACAAAAAATAACTTGGTTTACCACCAAAGAGGTTGGTGCAAACCACCCTGACCAGGCAGTATACTCTCAGGTTTTCCACACACAATACTTGGCATTCAGATGAGTTCATCATGTGTCTGATGTTGACACGTCGCGCCTTAAATGTTTGACGTCAACTTCCTGTTGCGCGTCCAATTAGCTATCAAGAGTATATGGCTGGGGTATCTCCTTCATCTCCTTTATCTCCCTCTTCACACTTCTTCTTCTGATCCGGAGCCTAACCTGCTCCGCACGGTTGGGGCCGCAGCCGAGCGCATCGCCGAGACAAGTCAAGACTTTGATCTTCCATGGGAACTTCCCACCGTTGACCGATTGAACTCGAATCGCTCACTTCGCCGCTGATCTTAAGGGCGGCGCACGTGAGGTTTCACAACAAAGGGTCCTTCCTGGTTGTTCAGGGCCGGCTCTGGGATCAAACACATGCGCTCTGCTTTCAAGTAGCGGCCACAGGGACGTCTGGGTTTATTTCAGAGAGGTGTGGGATGTGAAGGGAGATCATGGAAGAAGATGACGACCTCAAGGTGACCTGCAGAATCTCCTGAGCTTCAGATGTGGACGGGTCGGTGTCTTCACACAATCGTCGTCTTTCTAAGTGAAACCTTAAAACGTGTTTCAATTTGCGTAACAGGATGCGTGTTGTGACATCACTTCCTTTGTGTGGTGGCTTTCATGTGCTGGTCGCCTTTGAGATAAGGGAGATAGAGGGATATGATGATAGGTAGATCAATCTCTAGCGTTTGCTGTCGAAAAGGTTCCAGCGGTTTCTTTTCAGTGTTGGTTTATTTTAACGTTAGCAAGTGTTAAAATCTCAAAAAGGGATCATTAACTTTTATATGAATTTAAACAAAAGTACCTCATGCCCGGCTTGAATATATAATAAAACGACATGGATTTGGATTTTTAAAAACACAAACCTAAACATTTACTTTTCATTGGTTTTCCTTTGTCATCTTCCCTTTTTAAGAACTAAAGTCAAAACCTAAACCATACCTTCTTCCCACGGCTGTTCCAGGAAGGACCAGAACCTGCTGTCCACGGTGAACTGCTGGTACCTGGTTCTGAACCAGACGAGACGCGAGAGCCGCGACCACGCCACGCTCAGCGACATCTACAACAACAACATCATTGTCCGCCTGGCGCACGTGGGTGAAGATGTCATCAGGCTCTTCAAGAAGGTCAGCAGAGGAATGCAGCGGATGTCAAAGCCCACCAAACCACAACATTCGACTGACGCGCACATCGTAGAATGGACCGCCATGTGCCATGCGCCAGCTATGCAAACCATGCCTTGACGATTCTGCTTATCACTCACAGAGAATGACATTGTCTGATGCGCCAACTTCTTGGAAATTACTCTGCTCCATTCATAACGCTTTGTCAGAAGGCCTCTGCGTAATGGCTCCATAAATTATGGCGTATGTAAACCCTATTGTGCTACACTAGACCAGGGGGGGTGGGGCGTTCCGTCCAAATACTTGGCCCGTTGTATCGCTTCCCATGAGCTCATCTAATAACGCTATCCAGCCTTATGTTCGTAGCGAACCTAGAATCAAGGACAGGGAACACCAGTTCTATATTTCATGCGTGAGAGACAGCCGACTTATGGTGTTTATCTAATGGACAGCAGGATCAGCAGTCTTGTGATTTACTGTGTGTCCTCCAGGGATCTCTTAAGAGGCTAAGGCCTGGGTGAGCCAGTCTCCTGGCCAACGCAGTATCCCGGCCAACACGGCCTCCCGGCCAACACACCGAGCGCAGGCCTGCCGAGGCATTAAACTAGGCTGCAGGAGACTCGGTTCATTCCTACTTTTACTATTGAGTCGTTCAGCAGATGCTTTGAAACAGAGCAGTTTACAGTGGTTACACGTCATTGATGAACAGATTGTGGTGGGGAGTTTTGCATCTCAGGGATGGATGCATAGATAGATGTTAGTTGTGTGATTGTGAACCTGGAAGTCAAAACACCAAACTGGACTTTCCTGAAAAACGCTACCATGTAAATGTGTTCAAAGGAGAACTTGTATTCCTCAATATGTGGTAGAGATGTCTGAAATACATGCAAGACGGTTATTTCAATGTCTTCCTGAGGAACCGAGAACTCAATATCAAATCCCCTTAATGGTGTTGCCACATTCTCATTTCTCCTGCCAGAGTTGTGGGAGCATCAGGGGACGCTGATGCTAAAGGACTAAAACAAATGGTGACAGGTGCCCAGTCCCCATAACCCATTGCAAACCAGTCTGTGACAGGTTTCCAGTCCCAATAACCCACTTGAACCCTGTATCGGATAGGGTTCAAGGTTCCCAGTCCCCATAACCAACTAGAAACCAGTCTGTGATAGGCTCCCAGTTCCAATAACCAACTAGAAACCAGTCTGTGATAGGTTCCCAGTCCCCATAACCAACTAGAAACCAGTCTGTGATAGGTTCCCAGTCCCCATAACCAACTAGAAACCAGTCTGTGATAGGTTCCCAGTCCCCATAACCAACTAGAAACCAGTCTGTGATAGGTTCCCAGTCCCCATAACCAACTAGAAACCAGTCTGTGATAGGTTCCCAGTCCCCATAACCAACTAGAAACCAGTCTGTGATAGGTTCCCAGTCCCCATAACCAACTAGAAACCAGTCTGTGATAGGTTCCCAGTCCCCATAACCAACTAGAAACCAGTCTGTGATAGGTTCCCAGTCCCCATAACCAACTAGAAACCAGTCTGTGATAGGTTCCCAGTCCCCATAACCAACTAGAAACCAGTCTGTGATAGGTTCCCAGTCCCCATAACCAACTAGAAACCAGTCTGTGATAGGTTCCCAGTCCCCATAACCAACTAGAAACCAGTCTGTGATAGGTTCCCAGTCCCCATAACCAACTAGAAACCAGTCTGTGATAGGTTCCCAGTCCCCATAACCAACTAGAAACCCTTCTGTGTTACTGACTAGAAACCATGACCCAACTGGACCCAACAAGTAGCCAACTGGAAACCAGTCTTTGATCGGTTCCCAGTCCCCATAACCCACTAGAAACCTGTGATGAGTTTCTAGACTCAGTAGCCACACTAGAAACCAGTCTGTGACAAGTTTCTGGACCCAGTAGCCACACTGGAAACCAGTCTGTGTGAATGACTAGAAACCAAGACTCTCATGGATAATTGGAAAAAAAATGACCAATATCTGTCTGCCTTTACACTCGATATTCCCTTTTACACATGAAAGCCAGAAAATTGCAGGATACATTTTCCGGTATAAATGACCAGACATGTTTTCCCACCCTTTTAAGCATTCACATAGCCCTGTCAATTCCTTGACACTCCTCTGGTACAATTGTTAGTGTATCTGCATCGTTTGTATGAACCGAGAGGTAATCAATACTTCTCCTACCTTCTTCTGTCCTCTCCAGAGCAAGGACCTGGGAGTGCAGATGCACGAGGAGTTGGTGAAAGTCACGAATGAGCTCTACACGGTGAGTGTGTGAACGTATATACCTCCCGTATTCATTAACATATCAGCCTTATCTATCTGCCATTTGGACAATGTTGCCATTATATCCCTGGCCTGGCTGATATCTATTTCCCTTTTCAAGCCTGCAGTGGATGGCTGCGTTAGTTCACTGCTGTGTGGAGTTCTGCATGCAGGGTCAGAGTGCTCTCAGCACTTACGCCATGCATAGTGTCCACTCAGCGCTGTGGGGGGGGGGGGGAGAGAGAGAGAGAGAGAGAGAGAGAGAGAGAGAGAGAGAGAGAGAGAGAGAGAGAGAGAGAGAGAGAGAGAGAGAGAGAGAGAGAGAGAGAGAGAGAGAGAGAGAGAGAGAGGGGGAGGAGGGAGGGAGAGAGAGAGAGAGAGAGAGAGAGAGAGAGGGGGAGGGAGGGAGGGAGAGAGAGAGAGAGAGAGAGAGAGAGAGAGAGAGAGAGAGAGAGAGAGAGAGAGAGAGCGAGAGAGAGAGAGAGAGAGAGAGAGAGAGAGAGAGAGAGAGAGAGAGAGAGGGGAGGAGGGAGGGAGGGAGGGAGAGAGAGAGAGAGAGAGAGAGAGAGAGAGAGAGAGAGAGAGAGAGAGAGAGAGAGAGAGAGAGAGAGAGAGAGAGAGAGAGAGAGAGAGAGAGAGAGAGAGAGAGAGAGGGGGGAGGGAGGGAGGGAGAGAGAGAGAGAAGAGAGAGAGAGAGAGAGAGAGAGAGAGAGAGGGGGAGGGAGGGAGGGAGAGAGAGAGAGAAAGAGAGAGATGTATAGGAAGAGAGACACAATGAGAGAGAAGAGGCAGTTTATCACTGCCCTTACGAGGCTGACCTAATCTTGGATGAGCAGAACCAGTTGGACTGGGGGAAGCACGCACTCACACACGCACTCACATATGTTGAGGAAAAATGAAAGGCCTTATTGTACGCTTAAACAGCCGAGTTCATCCCGGTGGCGATGGACGACAGCGATGCCAGCTCTCTCATTTACATGCTGTGGTTGTATTTGTTTGTGGTTGTATCCTAGCATCATTCGATTCAGTGCAACCTTGTATTCTAGTGTCTTTAAAAAAGAGAAGAGACGTATTACAACAGGATATAGTACTCATTACAGGTACATATACATGACATTATAGACAGGATATAGTTACCATAAAAGGTTCATATACATAACATTATAGACAGGATATAGTTATCATAACAGGTTCATATACATCACATTATATTCAGGATATAGTTATCATAACAGGGACATATACATTACATTATACTAGACTGGATAAAGTTATCATAACAGGTTCATATACATGACATTATAGACAGGATATAGTTATCATTACAGGCTCATGCAAATGACATTATAGGCAGGATATAGTTATCATTACAGGTTCATACACATCGCATTATACACAGGATATAGTTATCATTACAGGTACGTATGCATGACATTATAGACAGGATATAGTTATCATTACAGGTACATACATTACATTATTATTTAGGTTTGTAAAGGAGAATGGAAAACATGGTCCGCCACGCAGTTGAGGAGATCCATGCTGGGTTTAACGTGAATGCAAAGAGTCCTCTCATGTAACTCTATATTGCACTTCAGCCCCATCGATTTGTCCTGCCCTCCCCCCCCTCATTCATTATTGAAGTCATGCGTCCAACACATTAAGCCATAGTGTACTTCCTTCAATACGGCTAACGCTAGTTTGTATCTGGAGTTTTCTAGGGGCATAAATAAACTAAAATACATGTATCTCATTTAGGCAGAATGTTATCATGTGTAATAACACTTTTGCGTGGCTCTCTGTGTGCTGTCGGTCTCCGTGTGTTGAATAGTAATTTCGGATTGGCTGTTTGTAGTGCTCTGCAATTCTCAGTGATCGATTAGCTGTTGGCTCGGGCCCTTCTTTGGAAATCAAGTAGTTTCTTGTTTCACACTCAGTGGGTGGGTGTGTGTGGGGGGGGGGGGGGGGGGGGGGGTGTTCAGTCTTACGTTGTGACCTCCTTCATGCTTGAATCATTGATTTTTCTTTCCTTGGTTTATATGCATTATTTTAATCAGTCGTTGCTAGGCGACCGGGACGTGAGAACCTGTGTGGGCGGAACACAAGTTGAGTGTGTGTGTGTGTGTCTGCGTTGTTTTTTGTTACAGTTGTCTCAATGTTGACAGATTCACACTGGCACACAGAACCCGTTTGAAAGGAGGCATGAAACCGACATTCTGTTGTTTGCTCTAACACGTTCCTTAAAGAGCTAGCTCGGAGCGCTAGCTTGGCGATGCGCGACGGCCGCACCTCACCGCACGCCGTTCCGCTGGCAGTCCGCACAACTAGACGCACAAAGGAAGGCACACAAAATCCCCCCCCCCCCCCCCCTCATTTTATGATATCATAACCCGCTGTGTGACTAACAGTGTGCGTCTGTTTGTGTATTTGCATGAAGCATCGTGAGCACTGAGGAAAAATACAAACAAAGAGATGCCGGGCAATTAGTAGGGCCTATTAAGGAGTGATGTAATATTAATGGAAGAGTTAGGGTTGCTCTCAGCGTGGTTAAGAAAGACGAATGATCGCGGATGTCTGAAAGGTTTTGACTCAATCATGTCTAATCGCAATCTCGTTACAATTTTTTCATTCCTCTGTGTGATTGCCCTGTCTGTCTGTGTGTCCGTGGTTCTTAATACTGTGCTGACGGATGCTGCAAATTGAGGACAGACGAAACAGATGGACAGAGAGAGGGAGAGAGAGAGAGGGAGAGAGATGGAGAGAGAGAGAGAGAGAGAGAGAGAGAGAGAGAGAGAGAGAGAGAGAGAGAGAGAGAGAGAGAGAGAGAGGGGGGGGAGAGAGAGAGAGAGAGAGAGAGAGAGAGAGAGAGAGAGAGAGAGAGAGAGAGAGAGAGAGAGAGAGAGAGAGAGAGAGACAGACAGACAGACACCCTGGGACTGATCAAACTGTGGCCCTGCAGGTCATGAAGACGTACCACATGTACCACACGGAGAGCCTGTCCTCGGAGAGCAAGCTGAAGGAGGCGGAGAAGCAGGAGGAGAAGCACATGGGGAAGGCCAACGACGCGGGGCTGCTGCGCCACGTCCACGAGGACCGCCCCACCAGACGCAGCTCCGTCAAGAAGATGGAGAAGATGAAGGAGAAGGTACGGCTTTCACGTCACACACACGCACACACACACGCACACACACACACACACACACACACACACACACACACACACGCACACACACACACGCACAGACACACACACACTAACAGACACACACACACACACACACACACACACACACACACACACACACACACACCTGTGGGCAACTACACTTTGGTTGTGAAGAAAACTAAACTAAACCTCAAGGCATATAAGTGTGCAGCTTTGGAGTATAAAATGTGTTTCATGAATTATTGATATTTCTCTTATGAGTGCTTATGCATCGTAAGAAGAGCAAAGTAATTGGGTTATTGCAGTGGGAGACCGTTTCCTAGATCAAGTATTGAATGATGCTTCTTCTTTTTTTTTCTCTCTCTACCTCTCTCCTCAGAGACAAGCCAAGTACTCTGAAAACAAGCTGAAGTGCACGAAAGCCCGGAATGATTATCTCCTGAATCTGGCTGCCACCAATGCCCTGGTGGCAAAATACTACATCCACGATATCTCAGATTTGATCGATGTAAGAGGCGTTTTTTCCTTAACACTGCTTTCAAAAACTTTCACAAATATCGACCGGCACACTGCACGAGGTCACCGATCTAAAACTCAAACTTTCTGACCTTCTGACTTTTTGCAAAGTTTGACTGAAGCCTGACTCTTGTGGTTGTCATGCCGCCCGCAGTGCTGCGACCTGGGCTTCCACGCCAGCCTGGCCCGCACCATGCGCACCTTCCTGTCGGCCGAGTACAGCCTGGAGACGTCCCGCCACGAAGGTCTGGACCTCCTGGAGGGAGCGGTGGACGCCATGGACGTCAGGGGGGACAAGCTGAAGGTCATGGACATGCACAGCCAGATCTTCTGCCCGCCGGCCCGCTTCGGCTACCAGCCGCACATGGGGGACGAGGTGGGCATCCTGCAGCAGTGACAGGGGAACCAAAGCCGTTGTGCAGCCCTTTACGGAGCGTGATTAGCGGCATTAGGCGGCCGCAGGTTTATATCGGCCCTCATGTCTCTATCACAGTGTTTACCGTCGAGTCGTTTAACAGACACTTTTTTCCGACGCGACATGAGGCAATTTTATTGCAATTTCTTGAGCAGGTAGGGGATAGTTAGAAAAAACCTTACCCCACATGAACTGTGCTCTAATGATTCGGATTAAGTCTTTGCTATATTCTTCAATCAGCCTTAAAAACCAAAAGGTGCCATTTCTCTTCCTGTTAATCCCTGCCTATTCCCGTACTACCCCCCGAAACCTTGCGGTTGCCAAACTATCTGTGCTCTGCCCCCCCCCCCCCCCCCCCCACGAACAATGGCTTATGAACGCCTTCGACCCTGACACCTTGTTCCCTGGCCGTCCCTGAATGCTGACTCCTGATTGGATCCTGTGCCCCAGGTGTGCCAGGTGAGCGCCCAGCAGCCAGTGCAGACGGAGCTGTTGATGCGTCACCACCAGCTGCAGTCCCGTCTGGCGACGCTCAAGATCGAGAACGAGGAGGTGAGGGAGGGCCTAATGGCGTTGGGACCCGGGGAAGGGAAGGCTCTCGGTTCAGCGGCTCTGTTCTGGGTTTTGGGTCTTCAATTAGTTTCTCTCCAATACTTACTCCCCTGTTTTGATTTGCACTTCTTCGGCTGCGTTTGAAAACCAACCGAGCATCGTTTCAAAGTTGAACTTGATCGAGTGCTAAGGAAGTTTTACTTTCTCACTGAAATGAACTGAAATGCTACGCTGTGTTTGTGAGCACACGTACCCACGCTGACAACCCGTGGAAAAGTCTTCGATGGCACTAAAGGGGCCTGAAAACGGAGCTGCCCAAGCAATCAATACCTTCCCTGATTATGTTACAATCTAGTTAATAGGTAAGCTAATCAATTCAAATGAAAAACGAGCATCATTTGAGTTTAGTGGCAGTGAATCGGAGAATGGATTACACAGAACTGGCAGTAATACGATACCAAAATCAAAAACACAGGTTTTAATTACATTCCGCTTGTTGCATGCAACGCATGAGTCATAAACATAGGAGTCATTAACGTAGACATTAAAAACATCCAGAGCCTACAGATTCCTCGTCTGAAGATGGTCCAATGTAAATACATCTACCTCCATCAGACAAAGTACTTAGAGTGCACACTATCCTAGAGGAGTTAGCTTGAGTTATCCCTCATCTGACATTGGTTTGACTTCAGGCATTGTTTCCTTTTCTCTCTCTCTCTCTCTCTCTCTCTCTCTCTCTCTCGCTCTCTCTCTCTCTCTCTCTCTCGCTCTCTCTCTCCCTCTCTCTCTCACGCCCAACCTCCTGCTGTGGCCATCGCTGCCGCCAGACTGGCTATGACTCACACACACACACACACACACACACACAAACACACACACACACGCACACATGCATACACACTCCAACACACACAAAGGTCAAATTTGTGTGAACCCCAGTCAGCGTTTGACTGCGATGGACCATAGCAATGCACGGTTCCACAACTCTCCTGTGAGTCTTTGTGTTCGTCTTTCCAATCTCCTATTCTGGGAAGAACATATTGTACAGTCATTACAGTCCTTCAACTATGACCCTGGCGGAGGTATCAGCAGGGCTTACAGATCGCTTATGCTTGCTAAAGTTGCTACTTTACTGAGCTAAATAGTATATTCATCAACAAACAATGTTTAAAAAATCGATTAAATATTCTAATATTGATCGTTGATAAATATAACGTTTTGGCCTATGTTTGGTCAAAACTTGGTCAAAAAAGTTTGGTCAGAACGATCAGTGTTTAAGAAAAATATTAAGTCTACTTCTATTACATCATTCTATTCGAATGAGATATTACATTCCTCTTATGTGATTCACTTTGACCACCTGCGTCTCATCCTGTCTCACAACTTTACGGCCCTGGCCTCATCAGAGGCGACCGTGTGCTTGATAACGCCTCCCGTTCCCTTAGCGATTAACCCCTGGTGCACGGGATTAATGTCCCGGCTCCCGGTGTGCAAGATAGGGGTGGCAGAGGGGCAACCTTGTGTATCTGTGGGTACCGGCGCTATCATTAAGCTCCACTATATCCTTGGGTTGCTCGGTTATGGAAGAAATCTTAATCCCGATTATTTGGGTCAATAAATAATCACGATTATTCAAACAATTATTTTTGAGTTTGAAAAAGTTATGCATTTATCAAGCATTCCTCTCCAAAAAAGCACTTTGTAACTAGAACTTCGAAATTTGCCATTAAAAAAATATACAAAAATGTCAAAATGGAAAATAATGTACAAAAATGTAGCTGTGTTATTTCCTTAAACCATTTAATTCATAAAACCAATATACTTAAAATATATATGTAATAATAATTATCGTTAAACTCGAAACCCTAAGTCAAAATTCGAAATCGATAAAAAAATTGAATAATTGCACAGCCCTACTCTATCCATGTGTTCCCGTGAGGCGCTCATGAGTACAGAGGTCCTTTCGCCTAACGGCCTCCGATCCCCCAGGTGAGGAAGACTCTGGACGCCACCATGCAGACCCTGCAGGACATGCTGACGGTGGAGGACTTCGACGTGTCCGAGGCCTTCCAGCACAGCCAGTCCACCGAGTCGGTGAAGTCGGCCTCCTCCGACTCGTCCATGAGCAAGGCCAACGTGGCCAAGAGGCGCGCCAACCAGCAGGAGACGGAGGGCTTCTACTTCACGGTGAGACTCGCTCTTCGGCCAGTTCACCCAGTCAGAGCGATCAGAGACACGGTCGGTTCGTCGCGCAGTCACCTTCCTGTGTGTGCCGACGCCCTGTTTCCTGTTTCCCTTGCAGAAGTACAAAGAGTATCTGAACGGCAGCAACCTCATCGTGAAGCTGCAGGCCAAACACGACCTTCTGAAGCAGACCCTCGGAGAAGGTGAGAGCGAGTCTGATTTCCCCTGGTGAGCGAGGGGGGGGGGGGCAGACCGCGTGGCTGCTGGCGGCGGCTGTAGTCCGTACTTTGGTTTGATTTCGGATTGTGATCTGAGGGATCTTGTATTGGCTGCTCGTCACACAAAGCCACCTCATTTGAGAGATAACTTTTTTCACAATGTCATGACACATGACGTTTTCTCACACATGCGTGTGTCATCGCGTGGTCCGTGGTCGTTCACGCATGCATACACTACATGTTATTAAAGTTCAAAATCATGCAAAAACATCGACAGGGCCCGAGGAGTAGTGATGACTGGGAGAAAGTATAGTTTTGTGTCCTCTTTTACACACCATGCCACAGTCATCAACCCATTCACACACGCACACACACACACTCTGAAGACGCACACACACACACACAACACTGTCCCCAGTGATGTACGAAGTACAGTGAGTTGTTTATGAGCTCAATGAGCCGAGCCTAAAGTGATGAAAATCATTGTACTGTATAAATCAAACCCACTTAACCAACCCAGCACACACACACACACACACACACACACACACACACACACACACACACACACACACCAATGCGGTTTCTAGGGGCGACCGCTGAATGGCCGCTGCCTGGCACTGAGTCAAAGGCAGTCATGGGCGCTCGCACCACCGAGCAGGTCTGAATAGACGTCCCGTTTCCTCCCTCACACCCGGCATATTTTTACCCCGTTCTCCATCTGCCGCCCCACAATAACCCCCTATACCCCTCCCCCCCCACACTCACACACACACACACACACACACACACACACACACACACACACACACACACACACACACTACTCCCTGTACAGTCCTGTTCCCGCCCCCTGCCCCGACCACGCCGCACCCCCGGCCCCATTGTCAGACGGCCGTTGACTAATCTCTCTCCCTCTCTCTCCTCTGCCTTCCCTTCTCTTCCCTCTCCTTTCAGGGGAGAGGCCGGACTATGGAACAACAAGGTAAGCCGCCCTGCGAGCATGGAGTCAATAGAGCGGGCAGCGGGCGGCGGGCAGCAGGGGCGTGGCGTCCCCGGGGATGACGATCACCGACGCCCCGAGCGAGCGCGTCGCCGCGAGGCTGGCGCTATCGTTTCTCCCCCCCCCCCCCCCCCCCCCCTCCGTCCCTCCGTCACGCGGCATCTCTCCGACGAGATGATGACAATTATCGTTTGTTTATGTCGCATGGTCCGAACGTCGCGATCTGTAGTATCTAACGAATCGATTGTGTTCTCAGCCTGTGAATCCCCCGAGATAAGAGCTGACTGCCGTGCTAATGTGTGTGGAAAAAAAGAGGTGTGTTTTTATTCACAGAAATATATCAACCGGACGTCATTCGACGGTATCATGTCAATGTCTTGTTGTAGGATTCGAAATGTAAGCTCAATATGTGATGCATTTATGATGTGATCAGATTTCAGTGTACAAACCTTCCCCCCCCCCCCCCCCCTCCCCTACCGTCTCACCAGGAGCCCCTTCACACCCCTTAACCCACTCCGAGCCCGGCGGTTTAGGCCCAGCGCTCTTAGGTGTAAGATGTTTAACGGCAATATGGAGACCCTCATTCAGGTATTGCCCCTCCCACCCCCCCCCCCCCCCCCCCTGCCCATCTTCCTTCCCTGGGAATGTTTTCGGAGCTGAGCCTCTTTCCTGGGCAATCTGGGGATCCGTGTTCTTATCCAACATGAGAGCACGCACAAACGCACACCCACACACACACACACACACACACACACACACACACGCACACACCTCTTCCCTTCTTACCCCAGTTCACATCTTTATTTATTTTGAATTGTTCCTCTGGTGGAACCGTCTGTTGTCTCAGTCTGGGGTCTTTCAGAGAACATACACACTGTTCTCTTTTTCTTCTCTTGGAAGCAAATAAAACAACAAAAACAGCCCTCCCCCTCCCCCCCCCCCCTCCCCCCGCCTCCAGAACAGTGCATCCAAGCTGGGCGTTGGTCTGCTTTCAACCGTCTCCCTTCACGCTGTCTCAGCCTCCAGTCATCAGCCTGCGTCTGGCTGAGCAAACAAACGAGAGCAGCGCACAAGCACTGTGAAGTGGGATCAAACGGAGAGAGAGAGAGAGAGAGAGAGAGAGAGAGAGAGAGAGACGTGTGGATGAGGCTGGAAGCTACTCACAGAGATCAATAACATGAGGCTCTCTCTGTGGGGTCCAACAGTCACAGGCCTTTGGTTGTGGGGGGCTGGAACGGTCCTCACCTCTCCACCCCACCTGCCCCTGTCTCTGCTGCTGCCTCGACTGCCTGGTGGTTTGGGGCTGTTCTCTCTCTAATACCGGGGCTTGTCTTTATTTTCGTCTAACCTGTTTTGGTTCTTGCCTCTCTTCCTGTTTGTCTCCCTATCCCCCTGTCTGTCTCTCCTCTCTGTCTGTGACACCGCCCCAGGGGGAGAAGGAATGTCCGAGCCAGGAGCCAGGTACTCTCTCTCTCTCTCTCTGATTGGTTAAGCAGTAGGGTGGGGGCGTGCTGGGAATAGCATTCTTTACTTGTACGTCTGTCTGGCTCCTCTCAGGGCTCTGTCTGGACTCTGTCTGGGCTTTATTCGGCCACACTATCATTCAGACGTGCATTAACCGTATTGATGTGCCTTATTTTGTGCACACATTTATCAAATTAGTATTCACTTCATTGATATTTTGCTACAATATGTATTGTTAACGGTTCATCAATCAGTGGATAAAGTGGTCTGCCGGCGTTGACGATGTCTCCGTGGATCATGTGTCACACACATTTAACTCATGTTACAGTGTCGTTGTTTCGGCACCCTCTGATCAACTGAGGCGATACAGCTTCTGACGGTCGCTCTTGTCACCCGGTGTTCAGGAGACAGGGCAGGCCATACCTGCAGTGGTGGAGAGCTGCGTGAGATACATCAACCTGTACGGTAGGCTACTGCTGAGGTCCCGTCCCGCGCACTGACTCCGTTCATCTGCTGTCTCTTGTCTCCTCTTGCTGTTCTCGCTGTTGTTCTCGCAGTTTGGTGCATTCCCCTTTGATGTGTGTGTGTGTGTGTGTGTGTGTGTGTGTGTGTGTGTGTGTGTGTGTGTGTGTGTGTGTGTGTGTGTGTGTATGTATGTGCGTGCATGTAATGATGGTGTGTGTGTGTGTCTGTATGTGCGCATATATGTGTGGATGTAGTTTATGCTTGTGCATGCATGGGCGGACGTTGCGTATGTGCACATCCGTAAATGCGGTATGTGCGTGCATGTGTGGATGTAGAACGTGCGTGTGCATGTGTGGATGTAGAATATGGGTGTGCATGTGTGGATGTAGTATGTGCTTGTGCATGTGTGGATGTAGTATGTGTGTGTGCATGCCTGTGCGGATGTAGTGTGGGTGTACATGTATGTAGTATGTTGGTGTGTACAGGGCGGGCGTGAATGTAGAGTGTGTGTGCACATGTGCATGCAGTATGTGCGTGGCATGTGCGGATGTATAATGTGCGTGTGCGTGCATGTGAAGATATAGCGTGCGTCAGCCCCTATGCGTGTGTGTCTCTCTCTCCATGTTTCATGCCCTGCCTCTCTTCTGCAGGTCTGCAGCAGCAGGGAATTTTCCGTGTTCCAGGATCCCACGTCGAAGTCAATGACATTAAAAATTCATTTGAGCGAGGTCAGTCCCTGAACACCGGGCCCATCTCCCCTTGATCTCCTCTAAACTAGATTGTGTCCACAACAGCACAAGCCACGCTCCCTCCTGGAGAAATAAACAGCCGTCACATGACCGCCGTAATGGACCCCAATGTGATTTACGCCAAATGTGCAGCTCATCGTATCGTACTCTCCGATTAATAGTGAGCCTTTGAAACGCAAACACAAAGTTTCTGTTTTCTGTTTTCTGTTGTTATTTTTTGGTGACATTTAGTTATTGACAACACGTGTCACCTCTATTCTAATTGGGTCCCGAGAGCCACGCCCCCCTCCTATCTTCCTCCTGCAGATGCTGCTAAGCTCCCCAAAGCTCCACAATAGGATGCAAACTGTTGTCCTCACATTAAATGGCCAACATTTTACTGTGGCGCTACTGTGGTTACCGCAGCAACAGCATTGGAGCCGTGCAAATCAGCAAACGCTTCTCATTCAACCTCTCTCTTTTGATGCTGACTGATGAAAATAGAAGCATGTAAAAAGATTTTGGCAAACAGTCTTGTGACACGTGGGCCAAGATTCAAGTTTTTTGCAATTCAGCTGTTTTGCACTCGGCGTGTAGATCACCGGCTCCTTCAAAGGCCTGAACACCGCAGCACTGTAGGTGCAGGTGCAGGTGTAGGTCTAGGTGTAGGTCTAGGTGTAGGTGTAGGTGTAAGTTGGCAGCCCTGTGTACCACTGACCTTGTGGGGCGGTTTCAGGAGAGGACCCCCTGGTGGACGATCAGAGCGACCACGACATCAACTCAGTGGCCGGGGTCCTGAAGCTGTACTTCAGGGGTCTCGAGAACCCCCTGTTCCCCAAAGAGCTGTTCCTCGAATTCATCTCCACAACCAGTGAGTGAAGCCGAACACAACGCTGTTATCTGATCCGCCCAGCTGGGATCATTCCCTCCTTTTCTACCTCGACTGTATTCATGCATTTATTTTCAGTAATTCTATACTTTATCCAAAGTTACCCAGATTTTTAAGATGCATTGAGATCTCTCTCTCTCTCTCTCTCTCTCTCTCTCTCTCTCTCTCTCTCTCTCTCTCTCTCTCTCTCTCTCTCTCTCTCTCTCTCTCTCTCTCTCTCTCTCTCTCTCTCTCTCTCTCTCTCTCTCTCTCTCTCTCTCTCTGTCATTCCCTATGTCTCTCTCTCGTTCAGAGCTGGAGTCGGGTGCGGAGCGGGCGCGCCACCTCCAGAAGCTGGTGGTGACCCTCTCGCGTCCCGCCATCATCGTGATGAGATACCTGTTTGCGTTCCTGAACCAGTAAGCGCTCTCTCTTTTCCACCGTCACCCTGAAACCCCCTCCCCAGAATCCCTCTCGTGGTGGAACAGTAACACCTCACCGAGCCGCCCTCTGCGCCAGCGCTAAGCCACCAGGGGCCTTGATCTACAGTGATTTGAGAACAGCTAGGCGTTGCTAGGGGCGTTGTCAGGCACGACGCGAAGCCAACTACACCCCGGTCTCAAGTCGCTCGTTGCCTATTATAAAACGGTGGCTATAGACGACCCAGTGAGGTCGTAAACAAGACAACATAAATGGTGATCCTGTATTTAAAACAATTTTCTTCCAGCAAGCGATATATAGTTCCTCAAGACTGCAAAAAGAATGGTTGCTAAGCAACACAGGCCAGCATACTTTGTGGTGCCGCATTTATCCTCAAAATCTGTTGTTATGTGGTCACAGGTGTGGTCACTATTTATTGCACTTATGCTGTACTTTAACGAGCAAACCAGAATTAGGGAATGGAACTATCCATTTATTACGTGTGGCTGGTAGCTCTTTACACTAAGGGTGTACAAATGAATCGTTAAAACCATGTTGTTCACTTATGGTGTTCTTGTAAGCCCTAACTCTAGCCCTAACCCTAACCCCTTTGCTGATTCTATTTCTGCTATTAATGATGCTTGTTACTGCATTAATAGAATAGAATAGAATAATGTAATGTAATTCTCTTTATTGTCATTGCACATAGTACAGCGAAATTGAAATGTCATCAAGACTGCGATTCACAACCACAAAATATATAATCACTCATTAACTCAAGAAGGTTCATGGCTTCTTTTACCCTGAAATAAAGTGTCATGCTTCCCCCCCCCCCCCCCCCCCGCCCACAGCCTGTCCCAATACAGCGACGAGAACATGATGGACCCCTACAACATCGCCACCTGCTTCGGGCCCACCCTGATGCCCATCCCCGACGACCAGGACCCCGTGGGCTGCCAGGCGCACGTCAACGAGGTCATCAAGACCATCCTCATCCACCACGAGGCCATCTTCCCCGGGCACCAGGAGCTGGAGGGGCCCGTCTACGAGAAGTGCATGGCCGAGGTGGAGGAGTACTGGTGAGTTAGCCAGGGTATACCCATGCTGCCTTGCGCGTGATTTCATTTCGCGCTGCTAGGCAGCATGGGTTCCATGGATCCATGGAACAAATCACAGAACGGGGAGGGACGGCAAGACGATGACGACGTCTATTCGACGCACACATCGTCTTCTTCCTCATCGAATTTCTGTCACTCTACATACGTCATCTGGTATAATTGATACGATTGACTATGAGCTACGTACAGACTCATATGAGAGACATTCGTAGCGCCCAATAAACGGCTCCGGGCAATCGTAAACCACGCCTCAAATACGAGAAAATGAATGTGTGGTTCCCAGACCTCATCTCAATGTGGATTGAGATGAGGTCTGGCATAAGCCGGCTACTGGTGAAAGGCTGTGGTCCTGGGGGGTTGAGGAGGACTAGTGAGAGGCTGTGGTCCTGGGGGCTGGAGGAGGAATGGTGAAATCGAAAAAAATCCAATGCCGATTATTTTTTGAGTTTGAAAACGCAATGCATTTATTCAGCATTTCTCTCAAAAAACATTAAAATAGGAAATTATGTTGAAATATGTATCCAACTGTTATGCAATTTCTATTAACCATTTAATGAATAAAATAAATATAATATATATATCATATATATATATTCGTTTGGTGATCGTATGACACAGAAATTCAAAATCGCGTGAGTGAGTGTCAATGGTCATGGGTGAGTGATTCGGCATGACCACTGTCTAGTCAAGATCCCGCCACTCTATAGTCTATTTAGTAGAGGCTTTTAGCCGCAGTATCCTGCTCATTAGTGACCAGACCTATTTGGGCCTGTCTCACTGATGATGTGACCAGCCAAAGGCCCCTGGATCTGGATCAATAAGGTGCTCACTTATCTTATCGGATCTTATGTCTTTAAGGAGCAGGTATGGATTAGGGCATCTCGATCAGGGATGACCCTCGGTAGACTGTGAGACATTTGGGCTCAGAATCTCTATCTCTTCTCTCTCTCTCTCTCTCTCTCTCTCTCTCTCTCTCTCTCTCTCTCTCTCTCTCTCTCTCTCTCTCTCTCTCTCTCTCTCTCTCTCCCTCTCTCTCTCTCTCTCTCTCTCTCTCTCTCTCTCTCTCTCTCTCTCTCTCTCTCTCTCTCTCTCTCTGTCTCTCTCTCTCTCTCTCTCTCTCTCTCTCTCTCTCTCTCTCTCTCTCTCTCTCTCTCTCTCTCTCTGTCTCTCTCTCTCTCTCTCTCTCTCTCTCTCTCTCTCTCTCTCTCTCTCTCTCTCTCTCTCTCTCTCTCTCTCTCTCTCTGTCTCTCCCTCTCTCTCTTTGTCTCTCTCTCTCTCTCTCTCTCTCTCTCTCTCTCTCTCTCTCTCTCTCTCTCTCTCTCTGTCTCTCCCTCTCTCTCTTTGTCTCTCTCTCTGTCTCTCCCTCTCTCTCTTTGTCTCTCTCTCTGTCTCTCTCTCTCTCTCTCTCTCTCTCTCTCTCTCTCTCTCTCTCTCTCTCTCTCTCTCTCTCTCTCTCTCTCTCTCTCTCTCTCTCTCTCTCTCTCTCTCTCTCACTCTCTCTCTCTCTCTCTCTCTCTCTCTCTCTCTCTCTTTGTCTCTCTCTCTCTCTCTCTCTCTCTCTCTCTCTCTCTCTCTCTCTCTCTCTCTCTCTCTCTCTCTCTCTCTCTCTCTCTCTCTAAACGCTTCTTCCTCACCCATTTCCTGTGTGTTTTGTGTGTGTTTCAGCGAGAGCCCTCACAGTGAGCCCGGGGCGCTGGACGAGGTAGACAACGGCACCGGGCCCAACAGCAGTGATGAAGGTGAGGGGGGGATCCTCGCGGGTCTGGCAAAAGGGGTGAATGGGAAGCAACGCTGACTGTCGGAGAAAGATTCAGGCTCACCCTCTGAACAAGCGTTAAGTTGAGGTTTAATTAAACAAGAGTTACTAAACACTGAAGATGACAAACCCATAGGTCTGCAAATTACGAAGGGGAAGATACACCGGTTATAAAGGAATAGGGGGTAGGCAGGCAGACAATATGTATTGTTTGTCCATATAAGGGCGTCACGAAAGAAGATAGCTCGCTGCTGGGTGCATCTTTGAGTCTTGCTATCTTAGGTCAACATAAACATGGCCAGAGGCTTCACCTGCTGCAACAGATCCTCCCTAGCTAGGACATTGGTATGAGGGGTGAACTAGGATCCTGTAGCAGAACCTTTAGTCAGTTATCGCGAGTTAATTGGTATGCAAATACTAATATTAGTGTTGCGTACGTCCCAACTGACGTGTAGAACAGAAATTGGAAATTTACTGAGGACGATTTAAGTCCTATCATCTCTTCCACACTGAACTGAGCTCCAATATGGGTAACAATTTACAATGAGGGTACACTAGTTGAACCCTTCATTTCCATTAGTTAACGCAGTAATAAGCATTACCGTGTAGCTTTACATCGGTGCCAGGGGTAGAGTGTGAGCCTGTGTTTTCGTCCTCGCAGAGCTGGAGCAGAGCGAGGCCATCGCCAAGTTCGACTACGTGGGCCGCAGTCCCCGCGAGCTGTCCTTCAAGAAGGGCGCGTCCCTCCTGCTGTACCACCGGGCCTCCCAGGACTGGTGGGAGGGCCGGCACAACGGCGTGGACGGCCTGATACCTCACCAGTACATCGTGGTGCAGGACCTGTAGGCGCCACTCTCCTCCTTCTAAGCCCACAGCTTGGGTTCATTCATCGTGTTGTCCGATGTCTGACTGGATAGGATGATGGAGAAAATGTGTTTTGTGTAGCGGGTGCTGTTGAGTTTATGAATGAACAGGTTCAGTTGCTACGACTCTACTACTAATAATTGTATCATACTACTTCTTTGGTAATTATTACTTTTTAAAGATGAAAACAATGCCAGTTAGATCAGCGGTTACCTATGCACAGATCTCATGTAGATTAAATTACAAATTTCTCCTACGGGGGATTAATAAAGTTGTATCTTATCTTATCTTATCTTATTAGGATTAAAAAAGAATCTTTTGATAGTGAGATAACTGTCAAGAATAACAGAATGGTCTTTAATATCTTAAAGACTAAATGCATATATGTTTTAATATATGTTAGAACTAAATCGAGGTGGAAGAAACAAAGCTGCTCGGTGTCACATTGGACAGTCATCTGTCATGGTCTACTCACATAAACAACATAACCAAGAAAATAGGGAGGGGGTCGACTATCGATAATCAGGAGATGTGCAGGGTTCTTAACATCAACCTCTGTGGTCCAGGTTATCCAGCCACTGGTTCTGTCCCATCTTGACTATTGCCCTGCTGTGTGGTCGGAAAAAAAAGAACTTGAGAAAACTACAGCTAGTCCAAAATAGAGCGGAGCGCCTGGCACTTCAGTGTGGAAATGGGTCTAATATTTTACATATGCATAAATGCCTATCTTGGCTCATGGTAGAACAAAGACTGCTAGCTGGTCTGACTTTATTTTTTAGGAGCATTTGTGTTAGCAACAAACCTTATTGTTTGTTACAAATTAATTCATTACACCAGTAAGACATAACTAGTCTACCAGGCAGGTGGTAATGGTACGTTTTACAGTGCCCATGCCTAAATCTAATGCAATGAAACAAACTGTTATGTACAGAGCTATGTCAATATGGAACTCTTTACCTCACATAATCATAGACGTTAAGGATTGAATACACTTTAAAAAACAGCTCAAAATCCATTTTAATAATTTACAAGTTAGTTTATTTAGACTTGTCAATATTGGTCATTGTGTGCAGATTATGTAATGTTATTGGAGTGGTGCTGTGAAACATCATACTTGCTACTTCACACGCAATTTTACCTATGTATGATGTCTTTCTTTACCCTCTCTATTATGTAATATTTGTACATTGTTTTTGTTTTTTAATTTTTTCTGTTATCTGTTCTCTTATCTTCTTTATCCTGTTTTCTTGTATTGTTGATTTATTATATGTTTGTCTTGTTAAAAGTGGACCCCAGGAAGAGTAGCTGTTGCCAAGTGTAATGGCTAATGGGGATTCTAATAAACTAAACCAAACTGTTAGGGGGACCAGACAAGTCTTAAATGAAGGTTGTTAAGGAGCCTATTAATGATTCATTAGATGAGAGATCCTGAAGCTAAGGATAGACCCGGCTTTCTTCATTTACCCTCCTAGTTCTTCATAGGTGTGTGTGTGTGTGTGTGTGTGTGTGTGTGTGTGTGTGTGTGTGTGTGTGTGTGTGTGTGTGTGTGTGTGTTTGTGTGTGTGTGTGTGTGTGTCTGCAGGGACGACGCCTTCTCAGACAGCGCCACGCACCGATCCGACGGCGAGCCCGGCGGCGCTCATCACCATGACGACCTGAGACCTGCACCCAGGGGCGACCACACGCCCGAGCATCGCTACGAAGCCGCGCAGGGAAGGTACGAACCTACGGTCCTACGAACTGAGACAGTCCGATTCAAAATCCACCAAAAAAAAACACAACAATCAAACGTTTTTCAACTCCTCCCCCCCCCCCCCCTCCCCCCCTTAGGGTGAGGGTGCGCTCAGACGGGGGCGCGGCCGCCACCCCTCGCCACCGGGGCGGGTCCGAGCACCACCACACCCCCCCGCGGGCCTTGGACCCCCACCCCCCCCGGGTGCTCCCGCGCCCCTGCAGCCCCCTGAAGATGGGGGTCCCACGGGGCCTCACGGAGAGCCCCGAGAAGCGCCGGCTGGCCACCTTCGGGGGCGCCGGGGGCCCGGGCCACCCCGACCGCAAGGCGCTCTACGACAGCCACTCCCAGCGGTCCTCTCAGAGGTCCTCGCCGAGCGCCACGCGCCACGGCAGCCTGGGGGACCACAAGGCGCTGGAGGCGGAGGCACTGGCCGAGGTGAGGGCGTCACGTGAAGCCGTACGTCCTGCGTCATGTGACGGTGTTCTGCGACATGTGACCGTGAATGTTCCGCCTCATGTGTGTGTGTTCTGCTTCATGTGAAGGCTAGCGAGGTTGTCGTTAAAGAGCGGAGTGTGTCCAGGGTGATGTTTCCACCACGTGGAGCCAGCGCAGACTCAAAGTGGAGTCGTTAGGGTTAGATTACGCAACGGGCCAAAGAGTTTCTTCTGCTTTTTTACTTTTCCATTCGGAAATAAACGCTGAGCACGAGCGTTTGGGCGGGTTGAGAGCAGGGCTCACCGCAAAGAAATAACCAAACGTTTTCTACTGACGTTGAATAGATTGTTATGCTACTTCACTTAATCTTTTGTAATTGTTGAAAGTTGCTGAATTTGGTGGATTAATAATGCATAGCAAGGAATTGCAATATCAGGTCATCAACATATTGACATTATTTAGTGCAATGTTTCGTTATCGTTATGTTATATTATTAGAGTGACGAGTTACTCTCTCACCAAAGAAGCAGGTTTACAGTATTGTACAGTACTGTATTGTACAATACTGTTTTGTAAAGTACTGTATTGTACAGTACTGTATTGTACAGTACTGTTTTGTTAAGTACTGTATTGTACAGTACTGTATTGTACAGATCTGTATTGTACAGTACTGTACTGTACAGCGGATGACCCTTGACTCCTTTTCTAAACATCTCCCTCCTCCCCCAGGACATCGAGAAGACCATGAACACGGCTCTCCATGAGCTGCGGGAGCTGGAGCGCCAGAACGTGGCCAAGCACGCTCCGGACGTGGTGCTGGACACCCTGGAGCCCATGAAGCACCCGCGGGGGCCCGAGGCCCCAAGCAGCCCCCTGCACACCATGGTGATCCGGGACCCCGACGCGGTCCAGCGCCGCAGCAGCAGCAGCAGCTCCTCCTCCGAGACCACCATGAGCACCTTCAAACCTGCGCTGTCGGCACGGCGACCCAGCGCGCCCCTGAGGCCCCCCCCGGTGCGACCGGTGCGGCCGGCCCCCGTGCTGGTCCCGGGGCCCCACCGCTCCAGCAGCTCCAGCTCCTCCGGCCTGGGGAGTCCGGGCATCTCCTCGTCGGATCGGGTGTTCCCCAAGGCGCCGTCCCCGTCCCCCTCCACCTCTTCGTCCTCGTCGGACAAGCAGAGGGAGTGAGGCGTGTGTCTAGGGGCCAGGGTTCTAGGGGCGGTCCAGGGGCCCCCCCATGTACGCTGCGGAGCCGAGGTTGTGAGGAGAACCACACCCTTCCCCTCTGTTCCCTCTCCCTGTGATCACCAGCCAACACGATGTGTAACACCTCGCTGGTGCCCGGGAACACACACACACACACACACACATACACACACACACACACACACACACACACACACACACACTGGTACAAATGGGTAATCATTTAGTGTTGTCGATGGGGATGGACTATAGGAGGACGCCAAGTAAGTGGACTATCAGTGACTTTTAAGCACAAAGGATGAGAATATGATCATTTAGACATTTTCAAGACTACCTTGGGCCATGCTGGATGGAAACAGGACTATCTGGAAAAGTACTTTATTATTATTACTGTGTTACGTTTAGCCGGCCAAAACATCTCATTTAAACATAGTAGTCGTACCTCGCGGCGGCGTGCGCAGACACGCTAGGCCCGGGCATCTCAGCACTATCTTAATCCACCTATCTTACCATCTTTAGATAATATATATTACCTCAAGAAACATTTAGCACTTGCTCTTATCATTAAAAAAAAAAAGACTAATGCACATATAAACTATAGGCAATCGTGCAGCGTTGGTAAATTCTGTGTTTTCTGCATTTTGATCAAGTTGTACTCTTAAAGATTTATAGCACATCAGAGATTCAGTGGAACCTGGCTAGGTAGAGCCCAGTCAGGATGGGGGCCGTTCATGTGGGGACTGTTTACTATTGCTGTTGTGTCATATAGCCTAAGGATAATCCTCTTCTTTCAAGTGTAATAGGCACGTTTAACTGGAAAGAAGCGTACTGTTAAAGGTTACTTATATTGTACAAATAACACTGTGCCATAGGAACAGGATATATTATGGTCTATAGCGTGTGTAGCGCGTTTGGTACTCCTCGCACAAACATTAACAAAACAAGAATAAATGCAAAGAATCTGCAGTGTGTTTTTCTCTCTCCTTCTGTATTGCCTATTTATCTTGAATAAACAATTAGCATATTGATTGAACACCAAGAAACAAAGACCCTTATAAAAAGGGAACACCGTTAAATACAATTTACCTCAACATTAAAAAATGCATGAAACCACCCACGTACATTTTAATAGGGGCTCGGTGGTGTGGAGTTTGTGTTACAATGACTCGCATGAGAATAGTAATGAAAGCATTCAGAATCTGTTCCATACCGCCTCCTAGTGGACTGATACTTACTCAGCAAGCACTGCGAATGACCTTCTAGGGCCCCCTAGTGGCCATAATACTACAACGCGTTGTTGTTGTATCTTGTTGGTACAATACAGGTCGACTTTTTTATTAATTCGTTACGATAATTGTAGAAAAAATGTAAAATGTGGGAAAACCTAAACAAATTCGGTCATCTGGAAGACAATGGTCCAAGATCAATTCTTAACCTTGGTAACTGCTATTTCATGAACAGAAAAGTTGCAAAAATATAGCAACAGGTGAATTAAAGCCTTGCTACATTAACTCCACAGAAATAAGAGTGTTTTTGAACTGAGTGGGGATGGATGTCTGAGGCCTGTCTGAGCCTTGCTACCGGACAGCCCATTCAGGTTTAATCCATTTAGGTGTGCTCATTGCGATGAAAGCGAGAATAAAATGAGATTAGGGCCTTCGCCTGGGGCCCTTCCAGCAGCCAGCGAAGGCCAGGACTCTGGCTCTGATTTCCTGGGGTTCAAAAGACCTTTGCATTAAAAGGCTCTCACGATTACTGAGGACTCAACAGCTGAGCCCGGGGCCCGACTTGATGGTTTATAGCCCCTAAGTGCATCAGTCTACAGATGACCATTCATAATTACTTTGTTGTCTTTTCCATTGGACATGTCTGTCATTCTGTACGATCATAATTTAATAAAGACCAACATCTACTTATGAGCATATTGGTAGAACATGAGTTGCTGTCTCATTATGTTTTTATGAATTTCCTAGAGGTTTGCTCTTTCCAAGAAAGGTTATGTATGCCCTCTTCTCGTTTATATCGCCATGGATACTGGTGATAGCAAAAACAAACCCATTAACCCACAAGCACGTGGATAAGATGGCTGGACCGTTAAGACTTCTTCCTACAAAATTAAGTACTAAATGAGGCAGTTTGTCTGGCTGGTGTTTTGTGATTTTGTTTGGCTGGCACCATGTGAACTTTGGGGAACAATGCTAACCATCTCTCTCTCTCTCTCTCTCTCTCTCTCTCTCTCTCTCTCTCTCTCTCTCTCTCTCTCTCTCTCTCTCTCTCTCTCTCTCTCTCTCTCTCTCTCTCTCTCACACTATTAGATAGATAGATATATACTTTATTAATCCCGGGGGAAATTCAAGAGAGAATTTATTTTTATTAAGAGAGAATACGGACTACAATTATATGTTGTAAGGAGTTATAGTTGACTAGAGTTAAAAATAATAATACCGTGTCGGCTAAGAGTGGTCCACTGTCCTGAGTCTCCACTTTCCTGAGATGGTCCAGAGACTCCATTGTCCAGAGACTGTCCAGAGACTGTCCAGAGACTGTCCAGAGACTGTCTAGAGACTCCGCTGTCCAGAGACTCCACTGTCCGGAGACTCCTTTGTCCAGAGACTGTCCAGAGACTGTCCGGAGACTCCACTGTCCAGAGACTGTCCAGAGACTGTCCGGAGACTCCACTGTCCAGAGACTCCGCCGTTCAGAGACTCCACTGCCCAGAGACTGTCCAGAGACTCCGTTGTCCAGAGACTGTCCAGAGACTCTCCAGAGACTCCACTGTCCAGAGACTCCACTGTCCAGAGACTGTCCAGAGACTGTCCAGAGACTCCGCTGTCCAGAGACTCCACTGTCCAGAGACTCCACTGTCCAGA
>NC_044060.1:8567717-8587717 GCF_902167405.1 Gadus morhua
CATTGTCCAATGTTCGGCTCATATTGTCTTAGATTTACGTCTGTGATTACAGGAACAATGCCTTAAGCTCTGTACAATATTTCACCGCTGTGTTTAGGATCGAATGCTCCAAATCACTTACTCCTCAGAACACATAATGCCACAATGTACCTGCTTATTGATGTATATTGTATATTTACCTAAACCATACATACATATCAACCACAGATTGGTATCTTACATGTAACCATAAAACAAACCTGCTCTTTAACAGAAAAAAATAGATTGAACTGAGGGATACATTGTACATTAGTGCTATATAAAGTCGGCCCGTAAAGTTGACTCATAAGAAAGACAATTTGACTATTTTCCTCGAAAATATCTGCCTGAGTTCTCAACTTAAATGTGATCCTTTCCATTGTAAATATAGTATAGACCAAGTCAATCCCCTCTTTAATGGTTGGTGTGTCTTTCTTAGGTCATTTCCTGGTGATAGCCTTGTTGCTTGCCACAAACAAAACCCTCAACAGGTATTTATAGCAAAACACTTTTCAATGACAATGCATTGATGTATTTTGCCGCCCACTCCTAATGTGCACACTAGAGCCAATATATTGCTCCGGGCCCAGATAGTATATTGTTTATATTATTTTGTTTTTGCCATGTTTGAAATGGTGAAGATGAAGGGAAAGCCTAATTTTAGTTCACAGACTTTTTCCTTTTTGTGCTTCGCTGACTGCACACAGAGAAAAGGGAAAGTTGTTCCATTCCGAGACAAAAGAGGTATTCATCTCTGGTGGTTTGCCGGGTAGAGTGCATACAGTCCTTATCACAGCGACCAGGGTGTGATTTCTGCCTGTGATCCTTTGCAGCATGTCTTCCACCCTATCGCCCCTCCCTTCCTGTCTTACTCTCTATACAAAAAGGGTAAAAAAAAAAAAAAGTCATTCATCTCTGAAAGGATATATCCATACATCCAAGTTTTTCAAAACTTGGCAAAAAGCTAATCATAAACTCACAAACCGAGGCCTTGAAGAGAATAGCTGCAGTCTCCATTGTTTACGCATATGCCATTGATTTTAAGAAGATGGTTATGTATGGCGAATATTCATGAGTCCACTAGAGCAGGGCAGAACAGGCAATGATTTGATAATGTACAAAGCATTGAAATGGATTTTCCATGGTGAAACATCATATCGTGCAATCTAAATTATGATTGCATTCTAAAGAAGGGGAAATTTCTCCCCATCTTGTACAAGGTGCAGCACAGGGAATGTGTTGAAGATAATAGCCAGGTGTGCTTTTATCAGAACTCCCAAGAGAAAAAGTTTCTCCAAAGAAATTTCTCCACTTTCTTTTTCTTTCACTTTGGGGTGGCGGTTCTGGGGTTATGCAGCTAAAATAAATCCTTTCAATATATTTTCTACGGAATGAAGGGTCTCTGAAAGAATAGCCTTCCTACTTCGACTCTACCTCACAGCATTTATTCTCTTCATTAGACTATCATTCAAACAAGAACCATTTCTGTCTCATGCAGACACTGTGGGCTGGAATGAAATGGTTTGAAAGAGGAATTTTGACTTTGATGAATACTTCTTAGACTAAAAGATTGCAAAGGGAAACATTTGAGTTAAAGTTGAAGACGTTTCCAACTACAGCTTACCATTCGGTCCAACATAGCTGTCTTTGTTATTGTTATTGCAGGGGAGCAGTTAAATCGGAATACGTACGATGGCAGCAATGTCATTGTGTGATTGACTTAATGTGCAATTAATGTGCATCTTGGTATGCTAAATGGGGAGAATGTCAATACAACGTGTTTGGTTATAATGGGGCTGCTTAATATCGACCTCAAGAGGTTCACACCAGCAAAGCATTCATATCCTGCTCCTTATTATGATACAATTGTGTGTTTTATGACTTGCCTCCACTTCAATGGCATAAACCCCAGACATGGACACACACCGATATAAATATTTAGAGTCAATGTGTTCTAGGGAAAATTCAGATTTAGGACATAAGTGCAAACTTATCATGGCTGTTGTGCCTGCAAAGAGTCCACTTTGAAATATCTTGACTGGCCCAGACCTCTTCAAACAAGAGATTGAATCTCTTATGTGGAAGTACTGTTTGTCTCAATAGTCTGTTATGTCTCATTAAAATGTTTATGGTAATTTATCTTAATCACATGAATCATTTCGTATTCATGTCGTGGCAGGTCCCCCATTGGTAACGAGCTAATTCACTTGAGTCATTACGACTGGAAAGCCACATGCAATTACCCTTCATGTTCAATCTGTGTTTAATCTGTATTGAATAACTTTAATGGATGATGATTTGAATGAACATTAATGAATGTAGGTAATGTGAAAGAAGAGGAAAGCAAGAGCAGTTCCATGCTGAATGTTAATCTGTTAATTTCCACCATAATAAGTGTGGCTACCCCTGCAGGCTTAGGCCTGTTAATATGTATCTTATCAAGAACACTCTGTGACTAATGCTAATTCTCTTCATTTAGATCCAACATCTGATCTACATACGAGTAAAAAAAAAAAAAGAAAGATAGAAATCCAAACCAGATAACCTCCAGCCTTCTCCTCATATATAAATTCATATAACCATCAACACCTTAGCTTAATATGTGTAGATAAATGTCCTGTTTTATACTATATAACCGATATGACAGTGCAACTTCTACTACAACTTGCGAATTCTACTGCAGTGCAATAGTAGAAGTTTCAAAATAAAAGCCTGTGATGTGAGCTACGTTATTACAAGTAATGGAGTGTATACCGGTGGATACTATATACATGGGGCATGCTACATGTAACCTGCTACTGGATAGCTTACCTTTTTCGTCGACGCAACTCTTTAGTTGAATGCGATATTCATAATTCCCTTCTTGAAGTTAAAACCAGATTTATTTGGCGTTGGGCCGATGCTATCCACTGCTGAATATTTTAGAGTAAAGTTTATGATTTCCAAAAGAAGCAGATGTTAACTCTTGCTCCTTGCTTAGGGGGCTGTGGTGTGATGGATGAGTTAGACGGCACTGCGAACACCTTCCATGCCTAAATTAGGCACAATGCTAAAATATTTAATACCTTCATCTTTAATTTAATCAATGGAGGGTTTCATCACACACAAGCACACGCTCACGCACAAACACAAATGCGCACACACACACACACAGATGCGTGCTTGCCACATCTGCATGTGCATGCATACACAAACACACACCGAATCATCAACATTCAACAATGTGGTTGTATTTCTCCACAATGGTGCAACATGATCTGTTTTTGATGCAGAAACAAAAAGTGCTCTTTGCCTTGAATGGAGGTGTAGGGTGTCTGGGTGTGGGTGCAGGTTTATGGAGTGAGGAGTGACCATGGTGCCTGACCATATACATGAACAATATAATGGACACCATATGCAGCCAACCTGCTCAAATAACACTTTATCACTCACTCCCTGCAAGGAAAACACTAAATCACAAATATCAAGTGCAAATCTTTCACCATTTGGAATGTTTGACAAATGTGAAATGCTCGCTATCTTTCCACTTCGATATCATGGTGATTATTTTTAGAATGTCTACTTAATAGAAAAGATGGTGCGTTTGCATCCAGGTGGTACTCAGAGGAGATTCAATTTTTTATTCATGTCAACATATAATCAATAGTGCGTGTGTGTATGCGTGCCTGTGTGTGTACGCGTATGTGTGAGTGACAGAGCGAGAGACGGTTGTTCAAAAAGGCTTCCACCTAATCCCTTTATCACTTCGAGCTGTCACCACAGTGTGCAACTATCTGTCTTATTAGACAGCAGCCATATTGGAATCTGTTTTATCGGTGCATACATCATATACTCATATACTGCAGCCATAGCTCCATACTATTGCGGTGATTAGTTGTACGGCCTCTCTCGTTATATTTCTCTCTCTCTCTGCCTGTCTCTGTCTCTCGCTCTCTCTCTCTCTCTCTCTCTCTCTCTCTCTCTCTCTCTCTCTCTCTCTCTCTCTCTCTCTCTTTCTCTCTCTCCCTCTTATTTTAAATAGTCTCTTAACCTCATAAAATGGAGATATAGCCCTCAGTGTGGCATGAGATATATAGCCCAGGTGTGTTGCTCCATCGCAAGTGAGCAGGTGCAGCTGGTTGTTACTAGCAACCTAGCTACCTGCTTCCCCTGCGTCCGTCAGTCCACAATATCTGTAGGATGTTTAGAACCAGGATAGCAATGCCTTATTTGCCAGGTAAGTGTGTGCCAACATAATTAAGCCAGATAATAAAAAGAAAGTCAGTACAAGAGACAGAAAACTGTACAGGATATCAAATCAAATCTACAGCTGGAAGCGGTTGTATCTTTTTCTGAAGTGGAAGTCTTGTAAGGCCATTGTTGCCCTTGGTACACCCTCCCCCTCGCTCTGCACCACCCACCCGACACAGCTTGAACGCAGCAAATGTTCAAAGCGACCACACAGCGCGCATCTTGACCCTGTTAAAAGCCTTGTTTTCCCCTTCCCCTATAGCAGCAATGCTTCCACATTATAACATCAAAGCATCGATAGAAACATCTTCAGAAACTCAGACTGGGTTACAAATGACAAAAGGTGTTATGGTGAATAGAGAACGCTTTGAGGAGAATGGAGATCTGCGTAAGCAGATTAAAAGATGCCCTAGTTTCATAACCTAGCCCGGTGACAAGACATATTTTCAAAGGATCTAACCACTGCATAAATCGGATGGAAGATAGAATGGCGGACAATGCAAGATACAATGAGAGAGATTATGCGGATGATTCCTCGAAATCAACCAAAAATAGAAATTATTTCATCGTGATAGGACTTCATGATTATAGCTCTGAAATTTGAGTTTTAAAGAAGGCATGGTGGTGCTGCCTGCTTTTCCTTCCTTTAAAGGCATTTATCAAAATGCCAAGTATGTCTCAAGTTTCAGATAAGTTATGAAAACTTCTGAGGTATTGGCTCAGCTATTTCCCTCGGTATGAAAAGCTGCATCCCAAATCATGCAATTTATTACGGAAAAGTGCTTATGTGCTCATTTCTGTACAGCTTCTAACGTCACCTAAGCCACAGGCCTGAACGGAATATCATTAATATTATCATTATAATAATTGAGATGTTTGAACTCAACTAACCTTTCTGCATGGAGGTACATTTCTGAAATTACAAGATGCTTGCACCATGCATCTCCTTTGTAGTTATTTTTTAATGAAGAATATGCTTTTCTTGTTTTGTCACTTATATTTGCAAGTTTCCAAGAAATTAGACATGCTGCCGCTCACATCTATCCATATTGCATACATTGAATGGCTATTGAATAATTGTTCAATGATCTGTTTAAAGAGTTACTTGTTAATTGCATGACTTTGTTCAGGATGTTGCATTGTGGGTAACCAGTGTAGAACCACGCAGGGGAGACACTGTAGAGGCCAAAAAATGAGTTTTCTTCTTCGGAAACTTAAACCCTACTTTTGAGCACAATCCTTGTGTTTGGTTTTTCACATTCAATTACATCAGACTATAAATTGAACCCGCAGGTTAAATCCCTGAGATGAAAATGGTGATTCCGAGATGAGGTCCAACGGGATTTAAAAGAGCTGAGCCCAGACGGGTCACAAACACAGAACTCATGGCAGGTGGGACATTTGTGGGAGTAATGCTCCCCGGACCTCTGTCCTTGACAGAATAATCCCAACATGATTTCCTTTTAACTTTTTCTAGAAGTTTCCTGTCCTTTTCCCTACACCACCACTCTCCCTAGTGTAAACAGTGTTAAAACCAGCCTATTGGATTTGTCGCCCCCAAAATTTTCACTGGTAACATTTTCCATAAATGTTGGTCTTTCCGACCAAAACGAGGCACCAGATCTTGTTCCATGAATACTGTTCCTAATTCCTATAATGAGTCATGGTGTTTGTTGACAGAAATCCTGATCAGTTTGACCCCGGAGCCTTTTCTTTTTTTTGTCATCAATGGCTGACTACTCAATTAATGTTGTGGTCCACTCAGAGGAATACACAAGGCCTGGAAGACCGCCCGTGGGCACAGGAAATAATACAATGCTGGCAAATCTTTCTAAGTTCCAGAAGTTGTGGTCATTTTGTTTGGTTGAATATATTTTTTTTCCATTGTTATTTTAAATAATTCCTGGGAATCAAGCATTAAGATTGAGTTATGGGAAGAAAACGGTTTCCGTTGTTGTTTGTTGATATCTGCCTTGTTCTATTAATCCAGTGATGTTTTTGCTGTAGATGGAGCCAACAAGCAAAGCCTGTAAAAACTTGACGGTAGAAGAAGGTTTTCCCTGTCACGGAAGGTGCTGTCCAGGTGACCATCGTTTAACTAATATAGCCTATAGCTAATATAAACTGCACGAAGCAGGCAGGGTGAGTGAAAACAGAAGCGCGCCGAAGCACTTGTCTGCAAGCGCAAGAGACAAGCGCAAGGAATGGAACAGTGAGGGTCATGACTTGTTGAAGTACTCCTGTTTCCAGATGCTTCCCATCTTATGCGGCTGAATTCCCCCAAGCATATTCTCCCTAATTTAGAGTGAAAAAAAAATTAGAAGACATAGAAACGTCCCTGTTCTCAATGCAACAGTAATATATCGCTGAACACAGGGACGTTCTGATTTATTGTCAACGCTGCTTTCCTCTCTTTGCCTTGATAAGAAGATCTAATGTATTTGATCGGGTTGTCATTCATGAATTCACTCACATTTTATCATATTTTAAACGGCTTCAGTAGAGATTTAATACTCAGTGCTGGTATCAACAATTGCAGTGTAGAATATAACGACCTTCAATCTGGTATAAAGTACGGTAATAACTCAATTATGTGCCCTGAAACTTTTGTCAGCAATCTGTTGATAATTAGCACGTAGCTAATTCCAGATAACCCATTTTCCCAACCAGCGTGAACAATGTGTCAGCAGCGTCTAAACGTATCATTATCTATGGAAAATGTAAGTCTGGCTGTCAAAATTTCCCTCTAACAGATACCATTACCCGCACTGCATATTTTGCAAACCAAGCACAATTTCTTGGAATTGGACAATAGTTCAGAAGGGAGACAGCCAGGAACATAGTGGAGAGGTTTCATTTAACTATTTTCTAATATTATTTCTCCCAACACTCCATTGCTACTTCTTTGTATGGCGAAGGGATTTAGAATATTGCAGGGGGGAACATTTGTTCTAATTCGGATTCTATAGTTTCTACAGCCAGAATTCACACCTCACTTTCTGAAGAAGTTGCGGTGTGAATTCTGGCTGTAGAAATGCTGACATTTATCTATATTGCTTTAAATGAATTCTTACATTTTAGGGGTTGAATGGAGTTTAAACAGAAGTTTAAAATCGGAATGCTGTAAGCATAGAAATATAATCATACAAACCATTTTAATAATATGAAATAGTTGATAAAAGTTCAAGGGCTAAACAAACGGCTTAAAAAAAGTAATCAAGGTTGAACCTAGTCCTAGGAGTATGAGGAAATATTAGTATGATAAGAAGTAGAGGTAGTACAAGCATGATAAGTAGTATAAGCTGTATTTGTATGATGATAAGCACCAGTAGTAGAAATAGAATGATAAGTAGTAGTATTCATAGTGGTATTAGTATGTACATATTGTTTGTTTAGAAAAAATGACTTTCAAAAATATTGTTTTTAAGTAGCATTATCATTTAGAAAAATAGCATACCTCTTTGTGTACTTCTACCAGATGTAGAACTTGCAATGTATGAAGAACCTATCCTTAAACTATAGCCTTGTTCTGAACAACTGTAATGCAGGCTACAAGTAGGACATGGTAATGCTTAATAGAAGTAGCAGAACACTAACATGTGTCCGTCCCTTCAAATAAGAATAAAAAGTGTATAAAATCTCTATGTTAAGAAATGGGGAGAGTCTCTTTTGGGACCCATCGCAGCATAAGCTGGGGTAGTTCCACATAAACGCCCGATGTATGGGGTGTTCAAATCCAATCTAACAGCCCTTGATCCCTCTCCAGTGGCTTCCCTTGGGTTTATGATTTTAACATACTTGACGAACTGCAACCCTTCACTGATTCCTTTGATCTCTGGTGGTGACCGTGTGTGCGTGTGTGTGCGTGAGTGTGTGTGTGTGTGTGTGTGTGTGTGTGTGTGTGTGTGTGTGTGTGTGTGTGTGTGTGTGTGTGTGTGTGTGTGTGTTTTATGTGTGTGCGTGTGTTTGTGTGGAAGTGTGTGAGTGTATGTGTCAATAAAATGCTATGACAAAGAATGCACTCAGAATTTATTGGAAAATTATATTGCGTAAAATACATTCTATTTTATTCTAAACATGATACATCATGCAATATGGCTGTAATGTTTGCAGTCTGGTCTGGGCAACGTGCCCAAGACAATATGATGTCAAATTCATTCTTGATTCATCTTCTGCTTCAGACAGAGAGTCTCTGGTGGTGCTCCGTGCCATCTGGGTGGATGAGACCTCAGGTGCAATTACCCCAGGCAGAGGCTTGCATGCAAAGCCTATATTCAACAGCATGCTATTGTTTTTGCTATAGAGCGCGACAGAGAACAGAGAAGAGCCGAACAGAATAAAACAGCGAGGGGGCACTGCTCCGATGTGGCCCCTGGATGATCTGTATCTCCGCTTCTTAATTATGCACACATGCCCACGCTTCGCCGTGGGCTCCCAGGGCCCGGTTCCTTCCTTCCCTTCCCTTTCCCACACTGCCAATCTAGGCCCAGACCACAATGTAAAAACAAGACAGGATCCGCAGACCCTATGGCGGAACTCGCTGTTGGACTCATGTGCACTACTGTTGATGGAGTCAGTCAGGCCAACCCGCTGCACTGCAGGGGTTACAGAGTTTGACTCTGCAGTACAATTTATGAAACGGGCCACTGGTTTACAGAGCCCTTGTCTTTGGATCTCGTAAATTTTGGCGGCACTTGCCGCGGTATTTTATAGCGTTCTGGCTCATAAACGTGTCTTGGACAGAATAATCCACAGATCATCTAAAAAACAAAACACGAAACCTCTGATCAAATTATGAACTTCAAGAGGGAATCCGTTTCGGGCAAGAGAAGGTCTTACATGAACATTGTTATGTGATCTATTTTGATATATATTACGCATAAATATGAAGAAAGAAGAATACCTGGAAAGAATAAATGGAAAGGTCTATGTCGTCGTAAATTTCAAAGGAATAATATTAGAGAGAGGGGAAAGCTAAATATATAGGATTGTTTTCAGCTAGCTGTGTTCACACAAACCCAGTGTTGGTCACGTTGATGTGACTGAGTCCTGCGCCTGAACATTCACCCTGCTGCAGCACACATGCTTCAGGTTAAGCCCCACAGAGGGACGGTTGGCTTATCATGCACGGGCCACACATGGGCTTGTTATCCATTTCTACCTTGACCCGTGTGTGTGTGTGTGTGTGGATAAAGGGACAGACCACACACATGATGGGGACATACATATATATATATGAAGACTCTGGTTCCCTGTATCATTCTACATTTGAGGTAAAAGAGAAATCCCGAGATATCAACAAGATAGGACGAGTTGTTTACTTCCAAATTCATCCTTGTGAGTCCAGAAGGGGAGTTCACTGGGGTAGCATTTGCTTTCTATTAACAGCTTCCATTGACTCGCAGTACCTGTAGTGTTACTCCAGTTCATGTGAGGAGAATACTTTGAATAGTTGCATATTCAAAAAGGGTGCTAGTAACCACAGAACTCGATTGTAGTTTGTATACAAACACGGAGATAATTCAGCACTCATTTCTGCTGCTGTGATTATAAGCATACTTGCTGCTGCCATTATGTAATTATTATATGATTATATAATATTATCATATAATTATATAATTGCCCCAACAGCACATCACAGGTAGCCTTACAATCACAGCGCCGTAAATGATCTGTGTGTTTGAAGACAAACTATGATCTTGTTGTCTTGTTGCCGGCAATTGTTTTGACAAATAGCTATACAGAATCTTTGGCAAGTAATTCATAGTGTATTACCCTCAAATGAACAGGAGCTAGGCTACCGTTACTGGGCAAGCTAATAGAAAGGAGCTAATGGAAAGCTAATGCCAGTCCAGAAAACTTCTTCTCTTTTGATTGAAGCAACCCGTCTGAATCTGGGCAAGGCAGAAAAAAAGATCTCGGCACATACCTTCAAGGTGAAGTGTGTGTGTGTGTGTGTGTGTGTGTGTGTGTGTGTGTGTGTGTGTGTGTGTGTGTGTGTGTGTGTGTGTGTGTGTGTGTGTGTGTGCCTGTGTGTGCTTCTCCAACCGAAATAATTATCAGTTTAATCTTTGAAGGTTGACGTTATCCAGTTCAATGGCATGAATGTGGAACATAATTTTAGTTAGTAAAACACAGAGTTTTGCTTTGAAAGGATTTACTGAAGTTGCTCAGCCATGAAATCCAATAAGTGCTCTTTAAGTAACAAAGTAAGGAAAGTGTGGTTATGTTACTTCCTCTTGATTATTGTGCAGCCAATGGTTTGTGAAAGAATCGGAATGTTCAATAGCATGCTCTTAGCATGAATCAGTACAACATATGATATGAATGTAGCTTCATGGATTTACAATCCACCAACAGTTAATTGGTTGGGTCACAAAGCGTGTCCAGTATAAAACCCACATTTTTCCAGTGAAGTCGCTGTGAATACACAATAATGGACTCCATAGTATTGCCAATAGTCAATTTGACTCTAATTTCAAAGTTTTGCGTGTAACTGAAAGTTGGCGTATCCTATTACATAACATTGTGTTATGGAACAGGATGTTGTGTTTACAAAATAATCAGTCATGGTAGAAGACTTGAAAACACAAGTCTGCTATTTTGGGTAATGCCTGGATCTATTCAGTTCCGTATATGGGGATTGCTTCAAGCGTTCGTGTTTCGTTAGAATGTGGGAGTGAGGGTGAAGAGCATAGCAATAGCCCTGTATGACACTATCCCATTGCACTTTTGAACGCTGTTGAAGTCTGCAGCATAAACCTATTTCCTAGATAATGGGAGCTTGTTTTCACAACTCTTCCAGCTCATAATTCACAAAGACTAAATTCCAACTCATAGCATCAAACACAACCAGTCACAACAACTCACACACACAGGTTATTGGCACTCAAAACCGAGGGAGGTATGTGTGTGAGACGTGCGTAGGTAAGTGCGTGTGCGTGTGCGTGTGTGCGTGCGTGCGTGCGTGCGTGCGACCGGCTGAATGGACGTGCTTGTCAAAAGGCTGGAAAGTCAGTGTCAAACTCCCTTGTGTTTTCCTGGTGGTCTGCTCTCATCACAGTCCATGTGTTCCCCATCAGCTACAGAGGTCCTATGAAGAACCCGCACAAAACAGCTCGCCTTCAATGGACACCCCCACCATAATAGTACACACCCCCACCATAACTTCACCGTAGCAGTAGACATCTTCACCAAAACAGTTAAAATCTTCACCATGAAGGCAGACATCTTGACCATAAAAGTTGACACCCCAACCATAACAGTTGAAAACATCACCCAAACAGTAGACATCTTCACCATAACAGTGGACACCCCCAACATAAGATCACACATCCTCACCAAAACAGTAGACATCCGCATAATAACAGCACACATCCTCACCATAATAGTAGACATCCTCCCCAAAGCCAAATTATTAAATCTGAGCATCTTCCGATCATGTACCCACAACACATGGTATTTTCAGGAACAGTTCCGTGACTCTGCTTGGGACTAGATTTCCCAGGGGTACTGAGGGTGAATGGTGCTAAATGTGTACACATTGAAAGGATCAGCCTGCTTATTATCCGGGAGTCTTGAGCTCCTTAGCTTTATTTCAATTACTTCCTGAATGACTTAATCAGCTTAATTCATAAAGCATTCTATTTATAATGTTGTGGAACAAAATATCTGTAAAACAGTCATACAAGTGGAATCCCGAATCTCAGATGAATGACATTTTTACTAACAATTCAGACAATTTTGCCGTGTATTCGACCAAACCATAGTAAGTACATTCACTGATTTTCACTTAACTCTAAAACTATAGATACATTATGCAGACAATGAATTACAATATGCACCAGGCAATTTATATCCTTAAAAAATTGCCGGTACCACCATCAATAACAGAAGCCATACATGTGGGAAAACCTGCAGAAATACCTGCTGAAGGACTACCATTAACCGGATGCCTGTTTAATAATGACCTCCTAGTCTTGCCACAGGAGCTGCAATTGGATGTGTGTTTTTATGGAAGCACAACATGAATCTAATGAACTGATATCTCATGTGAACAACTCATTAGAAGCCATTAGTATAGTTAGTGAGTGAGTGCATCCCAGTGGTGAAACAAATGTGCATCGACAGGCAAGCACTTCAGCCCTTCCAACAACGTATTGGTGTTCAGGAAGAGGAGAACAATGCAGGGAACAACAATGGTTGAGACATTCAGACAAAGACCATCCCCACAGACTAAATGATGGAGATCTTCGGATTGACCGGGGTGACACAGAAGAGTTGTGTCCCTAAGGGGCCAATCTGAGCTAGAACAACCTTATCTATTCCAAAGGGGTTAGTAGCATCAACATATATGGTTTGTCCTTGCAATAATAGACTACAAAAGGACCAACCTTTGAACATCGGAAGGTTCAAGATGGCTTGGGGAAAGCAGCACACAACAGACCGCTCTCAGGAAGGCTGTTACCTAAACCAGCTGTTAAAGTCATCCATCACTTACAGTGACACTGACAAAGCACCTCTAGACCTTTAAGACAATGAGGGCATACCCCGGACCTCTGTAGGGGGTCTGGCCGGGGTGATCCTCTCCCAGAAGTCCTTTTCCCGTTACTTTCCTGATTAATTAAGTTGTTGTTAGTAATTAGTGTTAGTATCAAGAAGCAGAATACTTAAAAATTCTACCATGAAATATGTATTGCATGTTTCAGAAATAACGGTTGCACCTATTGGTCACATTTTACAATAAGGATACATTAATTAAGATTAGTCAATGCAGTAAAAAGTATCATTATGTAGAATTAGCCTAGTGGTTGGGGTTACATTATGCAAAAAACAATAATAATGTTTAACCTTGATTATATTAGTTTGGAGATCCTTTGACCCAAAAATCGAAATCACAATCCAAATTTGATTAATTGCACGGCCCTAGCGCATACCCAACATTTGTGATCCAGACATGTAAAGTGCATGGCTCACATAATATAGGCTAAGCTGAGAAGTTTGAGAGCTTCAACTGAGAAAGTCAAAGCTTTGCATTGATTTCCAGAAGGCCTGTTTAAAACAGCCATCAAGTAGCTAGCTGGTGACATTGAACAGGTTGATGGTGTAACAGCAATACCGTCTCTGGACTGTGGAAGAGAACATAAGAGCCCCGTTTCATACAATTCAGCGGAGGGCCGGATCCGGCTTGTTGACTCCAAGCCAAAAGGTTGTGGCTTCAACCCCCGATGTCTGCAGTATGTAGCCTAGGTACCACTGCAGTGTATGTCGTCTAACCCCAGCTTGCTCATCAGAAATATTTTTTCACACTGTCTATATATTTGATTTAAAGCAGCATGTAAAATGAGAACCACTTCCAATATGATATGGTAGAAGCATGTGATAAAACAATAAAACGGCAATGCAACAATAAAAAACAAACTTCTGAAAATGTATTTCAAACTTCTGAAATAAATCTTGGCTTTCGTCGTTTGAGTGTTTTCTCTAGCCAGTGTTCCCGTGCAGGCTTTGTTGGGATTATGGGATAGTCTACATTTAGTTGTGGGGAGGGGTTGGGGGTGGGAAATGTGGACTGCGGCAACTCAAATTGGCATGAATGTGCAATAGTTGGAGCAAATGCGTCTGCAGAAAGCTTGAAGGCTGCAGGTGGTGATGTACACTTTTATCTTTTGAAGCGACTATATTTGAAAGGATTTTTTCGTCGGCTTCTTTGTTTTACGCAGGGTTATACGAACTTGACCGTATGTTATAAATTAAACTCACCCGTTTGCAACGTATTGTGTTTTAACCTTTAGTCGGTAGAGAAGTGGTTCCATTAAAGTGGGCACGAGGCATTGAGTGCCGGAGCCTAAACTGGTCATTTGGGTTTGTGATGTGACTGGACTTTGGCGTGCGCCGCAGTGGCGCTTTTACGCACGACCATGGATGACTTTCCACGGGAGCAGGGCATGTGTCTCATCAATATTTCGTGGAGCAACTCAAGCCGTAAAAACCTCACCGAATCGAGAAACAAAACATGGAATCCCTTAAAACGAAACGAAGAAGTGGCCAAAGTGGAAGTGACCGTTCTGTTCTTGGTGCTCCTCTTGGCTGTGGTGGGAAACCTGTGCGTGCTTCTGGGCATCCACACCAGCAAACACCGCGCGTCTCGGATGTATTACTTCATGAAGCATCTGAGCATCGCCGACCTGGTGGTCGCGTTCTTTCAGGTCCTGCCACAACTTATCTGGGACATCACTTTCCGCTTCTATGGTCCGGACGTCCTGTGCAGGTTGGTCAAATACCTGCAGGTGGTCGGCATGTTCGCGTCCACCTACATGCTGGTGGTCATGTCCGTAGACAGGTGTTTAGCCATATGCCAGCCGCTGCGCTCTTTGCGCACCGGGAGACACCGCTTCCACATCGTGACCTCCTGGACCCTCAGCTTGGCGTTCAGCACCCCTCAGATGTACATCTTCTCGCTGCGGGAGGTGGGAGAAGGGGTGCACGACTGTTGGGGGGACTTCGTTCAGCCGTGGGGTGCCAAGGCGTACATCACGTGGATGACCCTCGCAATTTACATCATTCCGGTCGCCATACTGAGCATCTGCTATGGCTTGATCACCTTTAAAATATGGCAGAACTTCAGGTTGAAAACAATCCGAGGAGGTCAGTGCGCGCCGCTCAATCCGCAGGCACGCAAGGACACAGTGCTCCTGTCTCGGGTGAGCAGTGTCAGGCTCATTTCCGAGGCTAAGATTCGCACCGTGAAAATGACGTTTGTCATAGTGGTGGCCTACATCGTGTGCTGGACGCCCTTCTTCTTTGTGCAGATGTGGTCCGCGTGGGACCCCGCTGCGCCACGAGAAGGTAGCCTATACCTCGCTGCTGCAAACCTGTTGTTGTTGATGATGTTATTTCGTTTCTATGCAGACCTCAAAAACTATATTTTAAATAGTTTTATTTTATAGAGACAATAAATGTGGTTCCTCGATCATTTTTTATTGAAATTATACTGTTTTATCGTTTGCGTCTTTTGGCAAGGTCAGCAACTTGCGTAATGGTGCCCTGCAGGGGGATTGTGGACATTGGGTTTTGAACCAAACCCAACTGGGGTGCGTGTCAAAACACCTACACACTTTTTCCAGCCCCCACTTCAAATCCAGATGGCAATGGAATCGAATAGTTTCTGACTTGAATATAGTCTAAACAACAACACTATGCATGTACTTCATAATTAAAGCATTGACAACCAAATATGGCTGTTTTGGCTCTGAGACCAGAACCAACACAAAAACAATTTGTTTGAGCTATGTTCATCAGAATATTTGAAATAAATCTTCCTCATGAGCACCGCATAGATGATCCACAATGGGTCCAAAGAAACACATGTTTACTGTTATTATATTTTGTATTGTATAAGATCCCAAACTTAATGTGTTCAGTCCAGTCACTAAAGTCATCATATGCACAAGGAGCCCACGCAGAAAAACAAGCACATCAAAGAGGGCTTAAGGTCTCCCAGGCGACTCCGGACCATTTCCCCCGAACCACATAAATCCACTAGATAATGTCCTCTTATCTAAAGGGCACGCCCCCTTAAGTGAAGGGCAATGAGTTCTGCAAAGATTGGCAGATCTAGTATCCTCTGAAGGAAATAAGACACGGCTCTTGTAAAGTTCATATATCTCTATGGAAAGTAGACAACACAGCTCTCGCAATACTTCAAAACATTATTGCAAAGGCATCCCATTTCGTTTCCATTCCGGCAGCTGTTGCCAAAAATAAAAAAAAGTGATGCCCGAGCATTTCGCTTAAAATATAAAAAATAACAGCAGCCTGAAATCAAATTCTACTTTATTGAAGTGGACATGTGTGATTATTCAACGGCTGTCTTCTAAACTGTTTTGGATGGCTTGTTCCTCACTGCTTCTCCATCATGCTCCACATTTGTAATCCAACACAATCACACAGTGAAGTGTGTTTTTACTACCACAGCGAGTCTGTATCCTGTACGTTTCACTGTAATTCATTCTCCTCAATATATTAGACACAGGGAAAACCGCAGCGTGACACCATATCCTTTTATTGTTTGAAGATATATTCTAAAGAGGTGAGTCTGGAGTCTGTCCAGCTATAACATGGAATGGACACCACCTGTCTCAAGGGCCCTCCTTACTCCATCTGGAGATAGGGGTTAACATTAGCCTTTCTACGCTGAAAAGTAGCTCTAACTGTCTTGTATCTTCGTGCAACATTGCAACATTTGACGAATGTCATCCAATCTTGATCGATGTTAGATAAACAGCCGAGCTGACCTGATTAGTACGTACAGTACAGTTTGTCACCATTAACGCCAATTTCACCCTTGCTCCCCTATTCAGACACGGCTTTCATCATCGCCATGCTATTGGCCAGCCTCAACAGTTGCTGCAACCCCTGGATTTACATGTTCTTTGCGGGCCACCTGTTCCGTGATCTGCTGCGGTGTGTAGGCTGTTGCTCGGGGAGATACCTGAGTGCGACCTCTGGTGGCTGCGGGCGGCAGTTCACCCCCCGGACCAGCACCAACTTCGTTATGAAGAACGCCAGCAGCCAGAGAAGCCTCACGCACACGTCCAGCACGGGAGTCCCAGCACAGATCCGCTGATTACAGTCAATGCTATGTTGATGTCTGCAGAGTCCCAGACATTAGGCAGACAGGGCACCTTGTAGGCTGCTAAGACCTAGATCTAATCTTGACTATTGTAAGCACGGCAACTGGTTTTGTTGTTCTGTCTTTGGTCTTACAGGGAGGGGGTATTAATTGCATCTGTGTATTCAAAAAGTGAGGACCATCTCCCGGAGATTACATTGCGTTCTGAAAATATATTTTTCTGCACTGCATGATCGAAAACAACTCAGTAGGTTTACTTTAAAAAAAAAATACTTGGTATTATTTTATCATTCATCAAATGGTGTGACAAAACATTTTTAAGTTTTAGTTTTGATAAGTGTACTTTGAGTGATGAGTGTATAAATGATAACAGTTCCTAGCCCTGTGTGTCTAATGCATGTGTGTATTTGTAATGAATACATATATGAATAAGTAAGTAAGAAGTCATAAGTAGGCCTAAATCAACTTATACGTAAGTTGATTGATAGATCAACTGATAACCATTCAAAAGGGCTTGTTTCATGTGGATGGTATACTATCATTACAGCCCTGATTTATCTTTAATGATACTATTGATTATTTCAATATGCAATCCACTTTTTCAATTGTTTTACCCGCACCTTAAACCTTTCCCAGAGACATACTTGTCCCCACTTCTTCACCGTTATTTAATTCTTTCAATGTTATGCACAAATAAAATATAGTTCTAACATAACTTCTCTCAAGGTCCAATGATTATTTTCAATATCAACACAAATGCCTTATGATGATATTTATATTTAATCAGTCGAGAAACGTATACGATATAGTGCTTTTTGTGCAGATAAACCACAGCTCCACTGTTTACTTCCTCAGCCTTTGCATGGCGTCTACATATATAGATCTATATAGGTTAGAATCGAATACCCCTTGTGGATGGATCCAAAATATCTGCCACCATGTAGAGTGGATGGAGCTGCTGTTTGTATTTGAGACTTGGGGTCAAGGGGTGCATTCTTATCCAACTAAATATGGGACTGTGAAGTCCTATGAGACATCAAGTGATGAAGGGCTTTACACATGAACGTAACTTCTTAAAATTAAATGTATGTTGAAATATAAAGCCTATACAAAGGTCCAGAAAAGGTTGCATAGGTTACATCGGGACAGTAACCTATATGGGGGGAAAGTTTCATGTTGCACTATACATTAGTACATTAATGCTGTGTACCGTGCTATTTATAAAGGCCACTCCTGTATGTTCACTGCATGTAGATATTCACATTGTGACCGGAAGAGGCGCTGTTGAGCAGACTATATTAATGCATAAGTTTTCCAGTCCAACCAAAAGTGACAGGTGTCTTGTTCTGTTTTTTAAAGTAGTCAATTCCGCTTTCATTATATTAATAATATTTTATATCATAGACGTACTTGTATATTTACAAAGTAAAAATAAAACACTAATTAAAAATAAAATAACTAAAAGTGAATTCATGTAATATTTAACAAGATATATGACAATATTTTGCAAGATGACAATTATGCATTGAAAATACAACAAGATAGCATGCTGAATGAAGGATAACAGTGATATTGAGTGACCATAACAACACACAAAAAAGATTTCAACCTTGATCAGTGTAGAAAAAATTCAATGTGCATTTGTGGGTCTAATGGAAATTTGTCTCCAATATTTCAGCAATAATAAGTAAAATCTCATTGACATCAAACAGTGTCAAAGGCTAGCAGACTCAAGTCAAGATGTATGAAACTGTGAGTAATTTGACCACTTATATACTATCAAATTACATAAAAATATGCCTATTTTGCAGAGTAAACTCAAAGCGTCCAATGAGAAGGGGTCTATGGCAGCTCAACACAAAAGGTAAACAGAACGATAAGCATCACACGCCTTCAGGACCTCATCCCACTTACCGGTCACAAGTCAAAACAACGGAGGAGCAAAAAACATTAAAAAAAATGATATCGGCCACGCCTCTTCTTACTATCTGTACAACCAGGAAGTTCAGTGAATCGGACACGCCCTTTTCCGTGCATCCATACAAATCCTCCCCCTCCTCCACCACCAATGACATCACAACAAAGGGGGTGGAGCAGAGGGGATGTGAGCAGACGTCACGTCGTGGTCTGTATACATCCGCGGCCCCGGGCTGGCTGAAGCATGGCTTTTTTCTTGGCTGTGGCCCCTGGAGCTCACTCGTCCGCCAGGTGGACGCTGAAGGCCCCGCAGCACCTCCCGGCACTGGTGAACAGGGGCCGGCAGAGCAGCTCCAGCAGCACGGCCCACAGGCACTGCAGCCAGTAGCTGAGGATGAGCGTGTACCGCGTACAGGGCTGGACCATCCTGGGGGTGGGGGGGGCGCATGGGGGAAGCACACACACACACACACACACACACACACACACACACACACACACACACACACACACACACACACACAAACTTGCACAGATACGCACGCAGACATTTCCACAAATATATTCACAGATACATGCACGCACACAGATCCATACACACACACAAACTCACACACACGCACACACACACACACATTCAAACACACACACGCACACACAGACCCACACACACACATATGAAGACCCACACAAACAGACATGCGCACACATGCAAACACACACGTACACACACACGCACACACACACACACACAAAAAAAAAGGTGTCAAATAAAGAATCTCATAAAGAATCAATCAACCGATGGATCCAGGATTATCTTGTCCGGGTTGACCCACCAGATGTGGAAGCAGCTGAGCAGGGCGAAGAGCAGGCCCGAGAGGAAGGCCATGGGCAGTGCCAGCAGCAGGCTGACCACCCTGTACACCCACACCCGGCACACCTCGAACAGGGCGTTGCTCCAGAACCACACCTTGTCCGTGCTGCGGGCCGACAGCGGCTCGGCGATCACGTCCTCAAACGACACCTTGGAGGAGAGTGACGTGGGTCAGCAGGCGAGAGATGGCGTGGTGCTCGCCACCCGGATCCATGCATTCAGGAGCACCCGGGCTGTGGGATTGAATCTGGAACCAAGCACTATCCACACTGTCCCACTATGTTACGACGGCTCAGAGCCTGGGCTGGAGAACCATAAACCAAAAGG
>NC_044060.1:8590217-8617717 GCF_902167405.1 Gadus morhua
CCGCACTTTACAAGGATTACTATACCTTATATTTCAGGTTGTTAGTCGTCTATAAAATGTCTAGATATCTTGATTTCTTTAGACATCTATTCTACCAACGTTTTTGGTATTAATACTTAGACTTTTTTAGATATTTATAAGATTCCTTGATACAGACTTCTATTAGACGTAGAACGAAAACCTAAACCAAACTCTAACACTAAAACCTAACCTCAAAACAAAATCCCAAAACATGTATTTTTGCATCAAAATAAGTCTTGGCCGAAAGTTATTGACCACAAGGTCAATACATTTATCATGACCCCAAGGTCATGATAAAGGCCCCGCTCTATAATAAACAATAAATAGGTCAAAGTAGTCATTGATATGAAGACACAGCTGTAGGTTGTGATGGTTGGTAGATAATGATGTTCAGGATCATGCGCTTCTCTAGTAGCCAAACCCAAAGTTTTGATTTGCATACAACTTTCTATTGAATCAACCAGGAAACGGAAAAAATGAACGTAGAAGTAAAAAAAATATTTGAATACTAATGCCTTGTAAAGACTCCCACCTCCCCCACTCCCCCAATGCGTGAATTCATTCATCCCTTTCTTGTCATCCATAGCTACCGGTGGACGGCTTTGTGTTGTGCACAAGTGCTACTCTACCGTGACGGCTGAATGGTCGCCATGGTAAATGTTAATGCCTCTCCTGGAGGAGAACGCGTTAGAGAGGGAGCGCGGCACGTTGATGGCAGAGAGCTTCCTGTGTCTGTGCAGGCTAGCGAGAGACGAAGGTATGCTAATGGTCCGAACACCTTGACAGATGGCCGATGGGTTTGTTTTTGTCGACAGTTGAGTCGGAGATTGTAGGTCAGTGTGTGCGTGTGTGTGTGTGTGTGTGTGTGTGTTGTGTGTGTGTGTGTGTGTGTGTGTGTGTGTTGACGAGTATGTGTGCATGTTTGTAAACACACAAACATACACAACCACACACACATGCGCACACACACACACAAACATACACAACCACACACACATAAACACACAAACGTACACACACACACAAACACAAACACACAAACAAACACACACACACACTTTCAGAAATGACTTTACCATCCAACCTAGCTATGATCCATAACTCCATTTTGTCAAGTGAATAGACAATAATGGAATGGATGTGGAATATATTCATACACCATAAGGCTAAACGTCATAAAGGTTGTCTGGTCCGAACAGCTCATTTCAATCAAAGCCTTGATAACTGAACCAGAGCACATCCCTCCTGGTTTCTGCTCTGCACCTGTCACCCCAGCTGTTGCATCAGCCAAATCATTAAGTCAGCCGTCGACTGGGACCCAAACTGTGTGTATTCACCCACCCTTTAATCCTTCCCCTCCTCTGGGGGTGGGCATGCACCCTGCGACGGCTCCTCCGGTCCCTTCATGCCGGACCCTCTTGTTCTCTCTTTTGAAGTGTGTGTGCATAATGTCATAATGTGGTCAAGCAGCTGAACGTCAGAGACATCAATCACACTCTGCCCTTTGATGGCATCGCGTCTGACGGGCTAACATCCTGTCTGATCGGTCACATCCTATCTGATGAGTTCACATCCTGTTGGATCAGCGCACATCCTTTCTGATCACATCCCGTCTGGTCGGCGTACTACCTGGTTGATCACATCCCGTTTGTTCGGTTCACATCCTTTCCGGTCACGTCCTGTCTGGTCGGCTCACGTCTTATCTGATCGCATCCTGTCTGGTCGGCTCACATCCTGTCTGATCACATCCTGTCTGGTGAGCTAACATCCCTTCTGATCACATCTGTGTCACATAGAATATAGTAGAGCTGCTCGACAACAGACAGAAACAACAAAACTCTTGGAAACCATGTTGGGTGATTTGGCACGGCGTTAACAACAGCCCGACTAACCCCACCACCCCTTGCACCACCGTTGAGTGCAGAAAATTAGTAATTATTTAGTCTCCCCAGCAGCTAGGACTGTGTTTGATCTACACGTTGAATAGGCCTACAATTATTATGTCCATGGCCTTTGAATGAATCTGTCTTTCAGGTGGGAGCTCCTTCACTCTAATGAGGTAATTATGAAAGAAGCTGTTAGGTATTCACTGAGCATGTGACATAAGCTCCTGACACTTGTTGAAATCATGGGTCTGGCAAAAAACATCCATCCAGTCCGAAAGAACATTAGAGCTCTCATCTCTTCATCGCAAAGTAGGTGGTTTGATGTTAAGACAAGATAAATCGACCTTGTATCATCAAATTTTGTTGTTTTCGTTAGGGGTACATGTTTGTGTACACAAAAGTCTTGTTCTTGTGGCACTATAAATGTAATTTGATATTAACTCACTATAATCCTATATGTGGCCTTTACGACTCTGTGTGTGATGTGCATGCATGCAGCTTGCTGGCGCTTGAGTAAAGAATGAGACCAGATTGAGATTAACTATATTTCCCTTTGCTTGCCTTTTAGTCTCTCTCTCACGCAGCACGGAATAGGTTTAGCATTTTCCATTGGACTTCTGAGCCACTAAATAAGTTTCTATAACAGTATTTAGCGGATTAAAGTTATCTCAATATAAATTTCACAATTCAATACATGTTTTTTTCCAGCCTGCGGAAAGACTCGCTTCACGTCCTTGCCTTTCTATTTGTCACACCTTTTACCTGTATGTTTAACATGTTCCCATGACAACTAGGGCAGATGGTATGAGTTTTTTAAAACAGATGCTATTTCATATGCATCCATCCCTCTAATGTATTTCTGTTACTGATGAAGCTAAACACAGGGCTATAGAAATGTAGATTTAGTGCAGTGTGTCCTTCTCGTTCTGCAGTGGATGATCAGAACATCCGTCACAACAAACGCATTTTATTTTTGCATACATCTCGTCAACATCAAATTTTAATTTGTTTTTAATGACTGGAACATGAACTCCATATTGAATTTTGTTTTTCTTTTTATTATCCCCAGTGATTACTTTATCTGCTAATGTTTAACGATGTTCATCATCTAATCTGCCAGTGGATACATAATAGGAGGCTTTTAGAGACTAACACTAAGAGCTGTTATGAAATGGCCTTTTCTTCTTATGTAATCACAGGCCATTGGTGGGATCAGTTACAGGCTTTCTATAAATGAACACCTGCCCAGGGGCTATAGTGACGAGCCGAAGAATCGCTTACAACACATAAAAACTGTAAGAAAAAAATACTTTTTGTGCAAAAACATGATGTTTTATTCTTAAAATGAGCAAGGAATGGCTACGTGTGAATCATTTTCCATGGTAATATTACTTCTGATGATAACTTGAACTTGGAGCTGGACAGTACATATATTGTTGATATTTGCACGAAAAGTTTGGTATTTTATTGATTTAAATTCAATAAAAGCATGAGGAAAAGGGAAAGTAAAGACAGGCAAGGATTGAAAAGTGTTATAAGGATACAAAGCCAAACATTTCGACTGATTGTATCAGATTTGTTCATTTTTATTAAGAACGTATTCAAATTTAAGTGTACATGAATGGCAAATAGACACTGGCAACTCATAAACAGAAACATTATCCTATTATGAGATAATCAATGCAACTGATTTATTGCAATGATTATCTTATAGCCCTGTTCAAAAGCAATTATGATAATACAACATTAAACAGAGCTTTGAGTAAGTACAAACATCTTGCTGTCATTAACATATTTCTATTTTGTAAAAAATACAGTTCTACAGCACTTATGGATAATGTGTAAACCCGAATACTTGCCAGTTAAACGTAATGTTTACCCGATGAATTGTATTATAATTTACATTTCAAGTCTGCGATATTACCCGTTATTATACAAAAAAATAAAGACACACAGAAAGTATATCGCCATAAAACGTACATCTTGTAGCAAATATATATGTAAAAAAGAAAAGGTCTTATATAGCAGAAATATGTATGTCCTTAACAGTTTGGTCAAAAACGACATTTGTACTATATTTCTCAATAATAACACCACAATTCAAAATACAAGAGCACATGTTACAATACTCCGAATGCTGCTTGTCTGACATAGCACAACCTGGGCGGCTTCCTGGCCACATTATATCCTCCTCAATAAAAACTCTGAACCCTGAAGATCCTGTTCAACAACCACCGCAAGGTCCCGCCTAGCTCAGCTCCTCGGGGATCTGCCCCGGTATCCTGACGGCGGGCTGCGGGGTCTGGTCCAGGGGTGGCCTGGGGCTGGACGAGGCGGTGAAGCTGGCGCGCGTGTCCACCGTGCAGCTCGTCCGGTGGAGGAACTGCAGGAAGTTCTCGTGTCCGGCGGCCTCGTGGCCCGAGGAGAACAACTCTGTGGGCCGGGCCGAGTAGCAGCGCCGCAGCTTGTCCAGCTCCTCCCTGATCTGCCGGTTCAGCAGCCCGTAGAAGAAGGGGTTCAGCGCGAAGGAGGAGTAGGCCAGCCAGGTGACCGTGTCCTCGAGGTCTTCCGAGATGCTGGACGAGGCCTCCAGGCTCAGGTGGAGTTGAAAGGCAAAGTAGGGCAGCCAGCAGATCAGGAACTGCCCCACGATGACCACCAGGGTGAGAGCGGCCTTGCTGCCCCCGAAGGGCCGGGCCCTGGGAGCGCCGCGGGGGGCGTCGCGCGCGGTGGTGATGATGGTGGTCTGGCTGCTGATGGAGTCGGCGCGGCTCTTCACCTGCGTGGCGGTCATCCAGGAGGGCGGCGGCGGGGGGCCGTGCTGCCGGGCGGCCACGCGGGCCACCTTGTACACGTTGCAGTACACGGCGAAGAGGACCACGGCGGGCAGGCAGAAGCAGGTCACGCAGAACAGCAGCGAGAACACCCGCTGGTGCTCGCTGCGGCCCCAGCGCAGCGAGCAGCGGGCGGCGCTCACGGCGCCCCCCCGGGTGGCGTGGGACGACCAGCCGAACACGGTGGCCAGGCCCAGCGCGGCGGACGCCAGCCACACCAGCGCCACCACGGCGGCCGTCAGCTTGCAGGTCATCTTGAGCTCGTAGCGCATGGGGTGCACGATGTAGTAGTAGCGCTCCACGCTGATGGCGGTGACGGTGAAGATGGAGGCGGCCATGAGGAAGACGTTGAGGAAGACGTACGTCTGGCACTCGGGCACGGTGAACACCAGGCCGGCGAAGTAGGGCGAGCTGCACATGATGCCCATGGGCATGAGCAGCCCGCCGGACAGCAGGTCCACCACGCACAGATGGCACACGAAGGCGAACTTGCGCAGGTGGGGGGCTTTGAGGATGACCACGATCACGGCCGTGTTGGCGAGGAGCGCCAGGACGTTCAGGGCGACCATGAAGAAGACCCCCGCCAGGTCCTTGAGGCGCAGCGGGGCTCCGGTTGGGGGGTCCAGCGGCCTGCTGACGGCCGAGGGCCCCGGGGCCCAGGGCGTGGTGCTGTCATTGTTGACGTCGGGGGTCAGGAGCGAGCGAATCTCCTCCATGGCTCACTGAGACGGCATCCAGAGCCCTCCAGGGTCTGCCATCTTGTCTCAGCCGGAGATGAGGTCACTGGGGGGGTCACATGGCGGACCTCTTCAGTCCTGGAAGAAAGACAGAGAGCCATGATCGCTTCTGCCCTGGAGGCCTATCACCCTCTCTGAAGAGAGAAAGTGTGTCCACAATGGGTTCAACTGTTGCTAATCTCACTGTTTGACGACATTATTTTATAATAAATGAGTCAGACCGTTTTTGGTAACAAGTCCGACATTGTTGTGTAATAAGTGCCCTTCTGTTTGATTAATAATACAAGCTATCTGATCCTGGCAAACACACGGCTAAGTGCAGCCCGTCTCGTGGTTCTATATGTGTTTAACAAAGTGCCTACTTTACGTTCTGTAAACTCCCTGCGAGGGTAAGTATACCGTACTGTACACAGCTAATGCTGTGCTGCAGTTCGCTTCTAAGAAAGTATACTATATTCCTACTAGAAGGCGTCTTTTTAAAGGAATGGTTGAGTGAACTGATTCCCCGGTCCCAGTTCCTCCCCCGGGGGGGCTGTGAGAGAGGGGACGCTGTCCCCTCGAGGAAAGCCGGGGACGTGATCAATAAGAATAATTCATAGAGGACGACCTGTCCGGGCTGCATCTGTCCTCCCCCCCTTTGGAAATGAAAGATAATGAGGGTGGTTGTTTTAGGCCAGCTGCAGGGCGATGGCTGCATTGATTAGTATGTGCTTAATGTCAGCCTGCATAATGCCATCAAAGACACAACCTCCGACCGCCAGAGCCCTGCTCCACATCATGAATCCCATAACAATGTTCCTACACATCCGACTGTGTTATTTATGACTGTTATGACAGTCCCAGATTGTGCATGTTATCTCTGTTCAATATGCATTATGATTACACATCTTTCAACATATTAATCACGTTCCAATATGTGACTGACAAAATCGTGCTCTGTCCTAAATACATGTGCCTGCTCCCTCGCACATGTTGCTGTGTGCGTCGGTAATCTTCTCTGGAGGACAGCCATTGGCACACACAGAGTGTTTGCAGGTTTTATCCCCCCAGTACCAATGCTATGTGCACACATTTTCATGCGTATTATGTAAGGCTGTCCTGAATTTCATGATGATCCAGTAGTGGAATATGCAATACGGTTCTTAAGGATTCATCGTTGGGATTTAGTCTTGTTTTTTTTTTGTAATTTAATGCTGTTGGTCCGGAGGGAAGTGATGTCGACCTATGTCCAGACACATTATTTAAGATGTGAATGTTAATCACAATCATTTAGCACACATTTTGTTATGTATTAACATTAAAGTTTAGAACGCAATCAGGTCAGATAAAATCCTTCTGGCTAAACTCAGATTACACTAAATTAATCACATCTGCTACAGTTGCTGAGTCACAATAAGGACCATAAATGCATGTATGTCCACAATACAAGTGTGAAATTTGCAAAATGAGGTGAGTATACTGTAACAAAATGAATGACTGCATTAATTACAAGTTAAATTGGAATACTAAAGAATTACATAACAAAGCTATATATATATATATATATATATATATATATATATATCGTTTAGAGGCATTGCTTATATTTGTAGGCTCGTCAACGTTTGAAAAGTAAGATTCCATAATTTAATTGCATTATTCTGTATGACTACCATACTTTTTTACCATGTGACATGTGATGTGTTTGCATAATTTCTGCAATTTCTGTATTTTGTTTTGCCCTACTTTCCTTTTCATATTGATAAGAAGTATCGCACTTAAAAAGCCAAGAAAAGTATGCCTTCTAAATTTCTCCCGACACTAAGTATCACAAAAACATACCTGACAACTTTCCTGAAGACGAAAAATGAATTGAAGAATTAATCACAAGATGTGTAGGCCTCTGTACTTCGAGAACCAGCACGGGGGGAAAAAAAAGGAAGGAATCCTGTTAAAACCATTTGGTTTCCACCTGTGCGCCCTTATGGTCGTCCTCCATTAATCTCCCTGGGGACTTGCCGGCCAATGGACCTCTCCAGACTCACACACACACACATGCATCTCCCAGGAACCGGGGTTGGAATCACATCACCAAAGGTAGGCGTTGTGCTGTCAGACCACCGAGCCAGCTGTGGTGACTGAGAGGTGGGAGGGGCCAAGTCCCAGCCCTCAAGACAGAATGATCCACCAAATCACACCCACAGCCTGCTCCTCCTCACAGAGCACACACACACACACACACACACACACACACACACACACACACACACACACACACACACACACACACACACAGACACACACACACACACAGACATACACACACACGCACGCACGCACACACACACACACACAAAACAATATGTAAACTGATTTTACTTCATTTTACTTTTATTTATGTGCTAGTATTTATTTCACCTGTTCACTCTAATTCTTTCCAAACACAGTCTAAGGAGCAGGAAAAGATAAGCATTTCAGTACTAGTTGTGCATTTTGTTTGTATGTGACAAATAAAGTTGAACTTTAACATCAACACACACATACACACACTGTCTTTCTTGTGATAGCAGTGGTACTGACGGTCACCCTCTGTACACAGGCTCCAGAACTGCAGACCTGTTCTGTGTTTTCTGAAAGTGGGCATTTTGAAAAGAAGCCCTCAAAAACAAAATGATATACAAACATTATATATATTCTTTCAAATGATCTTTAAAACATGGACAGTAGTGCAGTCATTCATGGATGGTTGCTATTCTATTTTTGGCACGACGGGGACAACAAAGGCCTCTAATACTTTGCATTAGTTTGTATTTGTACTGCAGGTCAAAGTGCATTGTGCTGTGTGACCGTCCTTTTAAGAACCCAAACAAGCAGTCTCCATGAGGTCTCCCTCTTTGGGAGAGCCTGGAGACACAGAGGCTGACACTTTTGGCCGGGTTTGACCTCTTTTGAAGTATCAATGTGGATGTGAAATAAATACATACATCCTGAACATAAAAGTGTAACATAACCAGCAACACATGGGGTCCCACAAAGCTAGGGTACTTTTTATGACCATACTAATGACTTAACTTAACTAGTTTATTTATTTATTATTATGATTCAATTGAACGTATATGATCTCAGCACTCCCCTCAGTTCACTCTCTTCAGGGTTATGAAACTCAGCACTCCCTTCAGTGATGAAACACAACCCCAGCATTCCACTAGTGCATCTCATGATGGCTGGAAGCAAGAAAACACACAGGCCCGTTTGTTGATAGAATATAAATATATTACCTGTTTATTGGACCTTGAGATAGCCAGACAGACCGAATGTGCATACAGTGTGACAGAGGAAGCACCAAAACACATTTCCAAACACATTATTTGTACCGACATTTAATCGTTCCAGCAACACAGTACTACCCGTCTATATGCAATGCCCATGTGGCTAGAAAACATAGATAGCCCTCTATTGTTTATCACATTTCTATAAGTTACATAAACTTGACTGATAATTTATTGTATTGAGTAGATAAAATCTAGCAATAATCAAAACTACTAAATACTCTGTCCACAGTGATGTCCATTACAGTACCATTGATGAGTTTACATTTTCCCATAGCTAGGAAAAATAGTTCATTTCAAAAACTGCATTTTAACGTTGTTCTAACGAATGCAATATCTATGGTGGTTTTGGTCTGCAGACCAGCAGGCCTCCAACCAGAAACCTTCTTAAAAATAACAGCATGTCAATTTTAACATTGTATAATTAGTTGTAAATTCAATATATAAAGAACTATAATCTAAACATTAATTAAATACCATTATTTCAATTCTAAATGCATCCATCAAAAAACCATCTACTTACATAGCTATCTGCTATTTAATACTTGTGAACAAGACACAAAAAAATAGACCTATCAATATGGAGGGATTAATCATTTTCAGTGCTTTGCCCCTCGGCATTCTGTTCAGAGTTGTGCTCAAAGCTAGAGCTTGGAGCGAACACATTTTGTTGTTTATTAATCCCCATCCTCTTTTTCAATAATTTGTCCTCATTGTTCAGTTTCGTTCGGATTGCTGTCTTAATCTGGCTACCGTCCACGGCGAACTTGACCCCAACGTGATCTAAAAGGACAAAAGTCAGATGGAAGGACATACATTACAGATACCAAGCTTTCTTAAAAGGAGACATATTATACCACCAGGTGTGAGCGTGATTAACGCTTACAAGCTGTTTTGATAATCGGCCTCTTCTGACATCACAAGTGTGTCTCGCTAGATGTATGACGGATAGAAGTGGAACGTTTGCTGCAGTCCACCTGGTAGGCTGGTAGACTGAACTATCCAGCACCCATCTAGGTGGACACGCCCACTTGTGAGGTCAGAAGAGACAGGATTTTCAAAACTCTACGCACCGATAATACTGCTAAGGATCTCCGGGGGCAGTTGGGGCTTCTGACACTCGTCCCCGGTGACGTTGGTGCGCCGGCCCTGCAGCGAGTGCGTGGCCAAGGTCTCCCTGTCGAACAGCATCATCAGCAGCGCCGACGTGTACTTCCGGAAGTCGGAGATCTCCGAGATGCGCTCGTAAAGGTTCCTGGGCACCCTCAGGCTCTCCGAGAGGTATAGGAAGTTACTGTCCTCCTGGGAACGAGAAGAAACGGTTGGCCTCCGACCACTGCCATGAGCTTTTCTTTAAAGGTAACATACTTCAGAGACTACGTTTCACCGTCATTCATCAGGACTTGATTGTGTGCTGAATCATTAGCAAACATTGATTTACAAAATACAAATATTGGTTATAAGCATTCGATTCCCTGATTGACCCTGATTCACATGTAAAGATATCTTCAATTGAAATTGAAGTTGGAGAAAAGTTTGTATGGAAATTCACCTCAGCTATGTGGTACGGTATTCTCATTTCTCCCTCTGGGTCTGTAACCAAGGAGATTTCTTCTTCTGCCAGGCCCTGTGATGAAACAGCATCGCTGGTCCCTTGACGGACCTGGTCCAGTGTGGCCCGCAGCTCATGTGCCGTATGTCTCATCTGGAGCATAAGGCCGTTCATCTCTGTGAATATATTATGTGTTGTTATAGATAATAACACAACAATAAACCCACTTATACAACTTTTATGGAGGAGAAATAATGAGCTTTACTCAAAATATAGTTCATTTGATAAATAAGAATGAACCATAAAGAATAAAAAAGAGTTACAAAGTCCGAATTAATCATTTTATAATTTGATTTAAATTATCTATGAATTTGTTTATAAAAAAAATCGCATTACTCATCAAATGCCAAAAGGAACCATTGCCAACCTTTTAGTTCTCTCAATTCCCTTTCGGCCAGAATCCGACATCTGCGTTCATATTTGAGCTGTGCTTGTAGCTGCTCTATTTTCATGAGGAGACTAATCGTGTCGGTTCGAATCCCTGGACTTCCATCTTCCTCCTCAAAAGCGGCAGGTACGCTCTGCTCAAGTCAAAAGTAATGAGTTGGTTTGGGTTATTTAAAAAGAAAAAAAAAGCTAGGACATTTCACTTTCACTGAAAACAAATATTTTGCTGAGCAAAACAAAGATGTAACCTCTTGATGAGCGAAAGGTGAGTAGCTGGGGGATTCCGAAAATCTGTACTTGTCCTCCAGCGGGTCACACACAAAGTCCTGAGCGTCCGTGGCGATCTTCATCATCTTGACTGGCGTTGGGTTGGTGGCCGCAACAGTCTCCCTCTTGGGTGGCATGAGCATACACTCCTGAAAACAACACATATAAACATCTGTCCTTCATTCCCGGGAGATCGAAAGTTAAACACACCGTTTTGCCCAGTCGTACTTAGAAAGACGGTCTATTTTGAATCTAATTCGAATAAAAAGTTACTTAGCATCCTCCACCCCCTGCACCTCACCGCCCCTCCTTCCAGACCTCACCTTGCTCTTGAGTGGACCCTATTTCACGTTTCTAAAAGGTATTTTTCCTCCATTGATCCATATTTGCATATCTTTCATTTCTGCGTATCAATAGTGAGCTCACCTGGCAAATCGGTTGGACTTCGAGGTGCTAAGTAGAGATAAGCGTTGAGGAACAAAAGACACGCAGTACATGGAAATACTGCGTAGTAAAGGAAGTGGTAGTACTGCAGTAGTGCAGTACATAGACCTCGGCATGGTATTAGTTAGATTTTGTATTGTGCGTAATAAAATCTTCACGTTAAATACAAGTAAATTATGTATAATGTGTTTATAGATGACTGCATACGTTGCTAATGTATATAACGTGTATGTGTACTGTGATTTTCCGTTTTCCAATTATGTACGGAACACTTTTGTATGCACGCAATGTTCGAGGGAAGAATTTTTCTCTGTACCCGTTTCCTGTTGAAAAGGTCTTCGACTCTAGCCAATAGAAATTAAGATCTTGAGTTTTAGTCTTGCTTGTCCAATCATTTGTATGCGTTTCAACAAAAGGCGGGACATGAGGCTCCAATTGTGGGCGGGGTTAATTCATAGCTGAGTATCAACCAATCAGCGACGCCGAAGGCATGTTTCCTATGTTCAAGTTTGGTTGAAAAGCACACATGTGGGCTCACGTTGGCTCGTTGAAAAAAATTCAGCAGTAAAGTTTTGGGTATATTTGCCTGATATCGTGTTAAATAATGGCGTCTACGTTCTTTATTAAGAACAACGGGGACTCGGCCTTTCCAAAGAAAGGACACAGTTTAGCGACGTCTAAACGCAAGGTAAATATACGCATTAGCAGTATTGCTCATGCACAGTGAGACCGGCCACCTGGCTTTTCTGTATTTTGATGTTTTACTTTGAACTGTCAATCGGTTGTTTAACGATCGGAAACTTGCAGCAGTATTATCTTGCTTTAAAAAGAATCTCTCTATACTTCTGCAGAACGATGAAGATCTTGGAGGTAATAGCAAAGGTCGGGCGAAGAAACCCAACTCAAAACACAACGAAGAGATTTCCAGTGAATCTGAGACAGAAAGGTAAGATAAAACGGTTAAGGTTATACAATCACTGGTCCTCGATTACCAGATGTATTCAATTAATATCGATTTATTCCATCAAACAGCACTGCAGAGCAAAACGAAAGAGAAGGGGAGGACGAATTCGATGAAACCCCACAAGAAAAAAAGCTCAGATTGGCGAAGGTGTATCTTGATCAACTGAGGGAAGAAGGTAATTCTCGGTGCATTTTATCTCACATTATCACATAGTCAAGTGCATGTTGTTGCAGTAAGACTTATTATCTCATTTAAAATTCCTTGTCTGCGTTTCCTCCACTTCCTAGAGGAGAAAAAGGCGGAGCAAGTATCGTTTGAGACTGAATTGGTTGCTGGGAGGCTACAAGAGGAGCTTGTAAGTATTTTTCAGTTGTCGGTTTGCTGGATGTGTTTATACATGGAGCCTATATGGAAGGTTTCATTTTGTGTACTATGTTTCCCTGCAGCTTGAACAGAAAGGAAAACTTCAGCGGTGTATAGCCAAAGATGTAAGTCTGATTAGAATCTCCTTCCAATCATTTGTTTCTATGCTAGGTTGAATACTTAAGACATCCATGATGGCGATGACGTGTTAACGTTTGGCCCCCCTTTTTTGTACTGTTAGCTCTTGGCACCAGACGCCTCTGAGATCCGTGTGTTAAGAGGACATCAACTCCCAGTCACTTGTCTGGTTATCTCGCCTGACGAAAAGTTCATCTTTTCTGGTTCTAAAGACTGCTCCATAATCAAATGTGAGTATGCACTTGAATCAATGCCATGCTGCCCTACATGATGTGAGCTTTTTATAGATCAAGTCAATAATTGTGTATGTTATTTTCAGGGGACATTGAGACTGGAAAGAAGCTGCACACAATAAAGGGGGGAAGGAAGGGGACGGAGGCTCGCCATGGAGGCCACACCACGCAAGTCCTGTGCATGGCTATCTCCTCGGATGGAAAGTACCTGGTGAGTATTTCTACCATGGACGCTCAGAAATGACTCTACAGAAACAAAATAATTGTGGCACTGATACGAATTGAATGGCCACTCTTTCTGTTACAGGCCAGTGGAGACATGAACAGAGCAATCATAATCTGGGAGCCAGACACGTGTAAACAACTATATAAACTCAAAGGGCACAGAGGCGCCGTCTCGGTAAGCCCTCATGATGAGCTCTCAAAATATTTATGCATATCTGAACAAAGAAAAATGTGTTGCTTTTTATTTTTGAACATCATTGTTCTTTGTGGCTGTGCAAAAGGAACAGGACTCCTAATGACACTTGTATGGCATCTCTTTTGCTTGTAGGCCCTTTCCTTCAGAACGGGAAGCCACGATCTCTACAGCGGTTCCCACGACCGCTCCGTCAAGGTGTGGAACGTGGACGAAAACGCCTACGTGGAGACCCTGTGAGTGTCTGCCTCCATTCCAAAGCCCAGTGTTCACGAGGGTCCGCCGTCACATGTCGTCCATCCTCATCATGGTTGTGTGTTGCAGCTTCGGGCACCAGGACGCCATCACGGGTCTGGACTGTCTGAGCCGGGAGCGCTGCGTGACGGCGGGGGGTCGGGACAACACCGTGAGGGTCTGGAAGATCACAGAGGAGTCCCAGCTGGTGTTCCACGGCCACGGGTTTGTGCCCCCCCCCCAAACCCTAATATTTCCACTGTCATTTTTAGGCTTGTATTATGTTACATGTGGCGTTATGCCTAATGGTAGGCACAATCTAACACACCATCTTTAATTGAAAGTGAACCAAACTGGTCCATGTATGCTACCTACTCCTGCATAAGCCTAACCAGCTCTGTGTTGCCTGGGTTTCCCTGCAGGGGATCAATCGACTGCATCCAGTTGATCAACGAGGAGCATATGATCACAGGATCAGATGACGGGTAAGACCTGCCCTGATATCCGCTCTGTACCACCAAATATATACTGCAGTCTATTGTCTTTTCCCTCGCCATTCGCCCTCATTGTTGGTGTGTGCGTGTGGCCCCCCCTCCAGCTCTGTGTCCGTGTGGAGCGTGAACAAGAAGAAGCCCCTCAGCACGGTGAAGGTGGCCCACGGGAGCTTCGGCGAAGCGGGCCTGGAGCAGCCCCACTGGGTGGCCTCTGTGGCGGCGCTGCAGAACTCGGACACCGTAGCCTCAGGTGCCTCAGGCTGTGAGATTCCTTCAGCGGCTTAACACTGCATTTTATCTATGAACTAGTGTTGACTTTTTGTCATGTACATTGACGCATGGATGTTGTACATCATTAATCATGTGTTTATTCGTTTGCGATATTGGGCCAGCTTTTAAACCAATCTCAATTGTCTTTTCGCCAGGTTCTGACAACTCTGAGGTCCACGTGTGGGCGTGCGGCCAGGGCTTCCGCTCCCTGCAGCCTCTCTTCAGTGTGCCAGTGGTGAGCCCAGACCCTCCCTCCTTCCTGCCTCGCAAGCATTTTCTCTGCTATTGGCTACAAAGAATAACTTTTTTTTTTGGGAAGACTGTCGTGTTTGGATACAATATGTATTTAATATTTGTATTTTTCCTTTTTATTTGTGTCTAGCCTGGATTTATCAACAGCCTGGAGTTTTCCACCTCTGGAAAGTTCCTGGTGGCGGGCGTCGGACAAGAGCACAGGTAACCCCATCTACAGACGAACCAGCACCCTTCTGTGCCACTAGGGGGCACTGTCCATTCTCTGCCTTGCCGTCTCTTGAAGGGACCGTGTTCGGTTTACTCATGCATATCAGTGTAGTGCTTACCGTCGACTGGGCACGAGAGGACTTGCATGCACCATGACGCGTTCTCACCCTCCATCAACTAGGGACCATATTTGGACTCAAATTACCAGTTGAATGAATGTGAAGAGTCTCTCACCTCGCGAGGAGCAACACGTTTCCGTTGCTCTAAAACTCTCATAATGATTGCCATGCCTAATTAGATCAGAACTAGCATGTATACTTTTCTTCTGCGACTTGGCAGAGTTCTTTCCAAACAAACGGAGGCATTGGAACACCTCTAGCCCAGCACTGTTTCCTATTGACCCTAAACCAACCTCGTTCTTTAGAAGTTGTCGCAGCTAGAGTGGTCTTCTGCCATCAGCCTGTCTGACCCAATCAGAGTGAGGCCCTCCTCTGGGAGGCCCCGCCCCTGAGCTGTTGGTTGTCATTCCTGCGGGCTACTGCTCTGGGCTCCACTGTTGTGACACATCCACTCTGAGAGCAGCTTCGGGGTGGCTCGCTCACTTCATCAGACCATTGGCATGTTTCTGTAGCACGTTGAGGAGTGTTTCCTAATTGAAGGGCAATACTAAAATGCATCTTTTTTTTTTTTTCTTAATTTACAAAATTGCCAGTTCTTTATACAGGAGTAATGCTTCATATGCGTGTTGTGACGGAGGGGGGGGGGGGGGGGAGCAAAATCAGTACTCGGCTATTAGAAACTAGCCTAGCGTGACGGACGTCTCCCCTTTTAATTTCCGTTACCCATACAGTAATTTGTTGTATAGTCCGTTAAATTTGAGGCCTCTTATTTCCCCAATATCAACATCAAGCCTTTTATGAAGCCCTTTGAAGGCCTCCTTTATTAGACATTGATCCCAAACTCATTTCAATGTGTGATGGATGGCATGGGACCTACTCTGCTGTGGCTGCATTGTTTGTCTGCCGGGTTGTTCCTCGGCTGATTATAAAAAGGTGAAGGCTGCCCTTTAGCAGGCGTTACAGGCGTTTCGGAGACCTTTTCTCCCCGGCGTCGGGGGGGCCCTGAAACATAAGTCATCTGGTATGGCTTAAAGTTCAGCTTGCCCACACTCCTGATGATGCAGTGTGGACGTGGTCGTTTACCTGTTGCAGCAGGTACAAGACGTGGTTGCGTAGCATTCAGGGTGAAATACATTGCGGCGGTAAGGGTTGTGATGGCGATGGAAGCGTTGGATGAATCTCTACACACTGGACACCAGTGCTCTCCAATTGAAAAGGATCTGGGTTCGATGGCCCCAGCCAACCTGTAATCATCCTTGAGCAAGACGCCCTCAATCCAGACATGCACCTTTTTTGTTGGCTTTAATTCGATTTCACATCATATTGGTGAAGGGTTACCTTGGATAACTGTCTCTGCTCAGTGCCAAACTAACGTCGCGCCCTATTATTTTTCCCAAGGCTGGGCCGATGGTGGAGACAGAAGGAGGCGAAGAACGGCATCTATATCATTCCCCTGAAGAGACGGAGCGCGCAGCAAGAAGAGCCCCCTGCTACAGAATAACAGATTTATTCAAATGTTTTTCTAAATTAAAAGTCTATAAACACCCGCTCTGACTGAACTGTCATCTTTTTTTTGTTTTTTTTGTTGTAATAAAGGAAACGGAAATAACGTTCACACTACACAGATTTCAGCCTGCAGTATTCTGGATATATTTAGCTGTAGCATTCCCTGGTGATGCGTGAGGGTAACAACTTGTGCGTGTGCTGCGTAGGGGTGTGTTTTTCACAGATTTGTCAATAAATGCATCAGAATGACGTGGATGTAGAGAAAGTAAGTTGCAATTTATGGAAAAACCCATAAAATGCCAAACCTGGTGATGCCTTTACTAAATTTAGGAGTACTGTTACTTGAGTGTTTTAAGGTGAATTGTTACGACCTGTCAGCTATGGTCTTACTTTCTCCCGGGTAAGATTAGTGAGAAACTGACGATGCACCACCGATGTGTTCTCATCTAAGTGGGAAACATGGCATGTCTTGAATGTTTAAATCAGTCCACTCAGGCGCACACAAAACATAATTTATGGTTTAATATTAAAAAGAAAAACATTTTTATTTACATAAATTACAAAAATTCACAGACATCTCTACACAGGCTACATTAAAACAATGTCCATTATATTTAGTTGTCTAGGTTGATCACTTTCACAAATGATGTTACTCACATTTTTTTGTTCCAAAGGAATGGCTCAGCTTAGTTCAATAGCAGTCTTTTAGTCATATCTGTCTAATAGCGTTTGGATCCTATTCACAACAATGTAAAGACCATTTTGTATTAAATAAGGATGGCTTCCCAGCCAGCCAGCGGACAAAACTTCTCACGACAAGTTGCAATGCATTCAACCGTTATAACTATATTTTCAAACCAAGGAGTTCACGGCATGTTAAATCTATACAGGGCGGTTTCCACTGCTGTACATTCTTTTAGGAAGCTTTCACAGTTAAAAAATGCATTGGCGCCATCGTGGGCCTACACGACAAGCTTAAGGGTTGAATGTACCTCGTTGACTGCGGGTTATCTCTCATAGGTCGCCTGGCTTATAGAGAGACATTATTAAAATGTAACAGGAAATCTTGTGCTTGGGGTTGAGGACGGGAATGGATCTCTCACAAAGAGGACGTGGTAGAGTCCACTACTTCTCGACCGTTGCAGACCGCTGGTACATAGTTGGAGGCTGAACCTGCAGAAGGATGATTTGGGTTAGACACACAGAAATATAGTGTGTGCACTCTACCTTCACACATAGACACACGGAAATGTGCTGAACCAACGATGATGTTGTCTGGCCTAGGCGGGTCTGCTATCAAGCAGTGTACGTTTGTTTGGATAATGGGTTTGCATGGTTGTAAGCTGCCCTATGACATCATTCTTTTTGTACTGTAGGCCAATAAATTGTCTTTTATTCCTATATACGTATTCTTGTTATGTTTGTATTCGTCACATTATGTATTACATATATATAGCCTATATAATTATATATTTCATATTCATTTAAAATAAGAGAATTGTGTGAGAATCTGATAAAAATCGTATATTTCTATTTATTTAGATAAACAGCTTTTCTTTATTTCTAATATAACGCTTGTTTACCTTTATTATAAAACCATGTCTTTGCCTATATCAATCTCGTTTATCATGTTTTTTGTGTTGTCATCATGTTTCAGTCTCCTCAAATGAGTTTCCCTTGAGGTTTTCCTTGGTTATCCGTAACCAGGTGGGAGTGATTAGACCTCATGAGCCTGCCCCCAGTGGGAATGAATGGATGTTGCTTTGGAATGTTTGTTTTGTACATGATTGAATATAAATGTATAATTAAGTCTGAATGCACTAATGGACCAATTATATGATCAACGTTGGGGTTAGGAGGAGTAGAATAACACTGCATTAAGGCACCCCTTATTGATTATATATGGAGCAGGCCGACTTGTACTTAGATGCGGGGGAAGGGGAGGGGGGGCTTGTTGACAGGGGGAAATGTTGTCCGTTTGGTGGGCCCAGTGTATACTTTGCTCAGTAAATAGTAGTTTTATTCCCATTCAATCTGGCCTCTGTGGTCTGAATCATTGAACATTGTTCCACATTTGTTAATCACTCCCCGGCACTAACAGCTGCTGGCTGCCATCCCAACGTCAGGGCCGACCGTCGTACCCCAGATCCCTCTGGATGAAGGCAAAGTGTTCCTGTTTCAACGACGACTAGGATCCCAGAGCTGATGAGGTGTGGCGGGAGAAGGCTTACACATCTGATCTTGGTAAATGGAAGACTGGGAAATGGTGTATGTGTGTGTGTGTGTTTGTGTCTGTGAGCGCGTCTGTATGTATGGGTGCAAGTGTGTGTGAACGGGAGTCCCCGTGTGTAAGCGTGTGTGAGTGTGAGCATGTGTGCGTGCATTTTTTGTTTGCGTGCCTGTGGCTGCGAGCGTGTGTGTGTGTGTGTGTGACTGTGAGTGTGTGTGTGTGTTTGTGTGTTTGTGTGTGTGCGTGTGTGTCTGCGTGCAAGCGAGTATGTGTGAATGGGAGTCACTGTGTATTTGTGTTTGTGTGTGTGCATGCGTGCATGCGCCATAGTGTGTGTGTTTGTGTTTTTGTGTACGTGGCTGCAAGCATGTTAGTGTGTGTGTGTGTGTGTGTGTGTGTTTGTGTGCAAGTAGCTGCGTACGGAGTGTGTGCGTTTGTGCGTGCGTGTGCACGCCATAGTGTGTGTGCACCTGGCTGCAAGCGTTTGTGTGTGTGTGTGTGTGTGCGTGTGTGCGTGTGTGCGTGCGTGCTAGCGTGCGTGCGTGCGTGCGTGTGTACCTTTGGAGTAGCTGGAGCCCGGGGCGGAGGCGCTGGCGGAGGCGGTGGCGGACGCGGACACGGTGGCGCTGAAGCGGTTGGCGGCGACTCGGAGCGAGGTGACGTTCTTCTGGGGCTGGAAGAGGATGATGTGCACCTTGGGGGCGAAGAGGCAGCCCAGCACCACTGAGCCGCTCAGGCTGACCGAGATGCACATGGTGGTGGTCTGCACCTGTGGGCCGGTCACACTGGCGTTAGCGCTACGAGCTAACGGCTTGTACAGACTTAATTATACGTTTATATCCAATCATGTAAAAGACAAACATTCCCAAACAACATCCATTCATTCCCACTGGGGGCAGGCTCATGAGGTCTCATCACTCCCCCCTGGTTACGGTTAACTAAGGAAAACCTCAAGGGAAACACAGTTGAGGAGACTGAAACATGATGGCAATAAGATAAACATGAAAAAAATGATTGATATAAGTATAGACAAAGGTTATATAGCAAAGATTAAGCTCATTCAAAGAGACTGAAACAAACATGATGGCAATATGATAACGGCTTGTGTCCAAGTATCAACCATCAGGTGCTCAATACATTCATAATGTGTGATGCGTGTATAAGTAATACTTTAAGGGTATAAGGAACCATGATCTAACATTAGTTAATGCAGTAATACGCATCTACAAACTATGGACTATGTTGATGAGCAGTTAATTGATGGTGTATCAATCATTTACTAATTGTGTTAATGATAACTAAGGTATTTATTTATAGATTATTTAGTTTAGGGTTAACCCTAACCCTAACTCTATTAAACTATGTATCAATTAAGACCTTAGTTAACATGAACACAATTAATCTTAGTTAACATGATTAGTAAACATCATTAGTAAATTATTACTAGATCATAAGTTAACTGTTAGTTAATACCTCTTACTGCATTAAATAATGTAAATTATTATTCAATTATTATTATTAATTGGTTTATTATTGTAATGTTATTGTACAGTTGTTAACCATAAATAAATACATTTGAAATACAATTTCGATATATATGTATGCAGACAGCTGATGAGTCAGTGTGCATTTAGACTTCAGGAGATTCCTTCATCAAGCACTCCTAGTGTAAGGCTGGGCAGGGCAGCCTATAGTTACTTTCTTAAATAGACTATGCTTGACTGTGCTGTCTGCTTCACTAGGTAAAACATGTTTGCCTTGTTTCTAAAATGTAGCACTTGAAGCAAAGATTTGTACATGAACCTTGTAATTGGCAGAGCTGTATCTTCATGGTTGAATTCACTTATTGTTAGTCGCTTTGGATAAACGCAACGCTTCCACAGAATAAATGCAATGTGATGTTACATATATATTTAGTTATTTACTTATTAATTTGTTTTTAAGATGTCTGTCAAGTGTCTTATTTGAGATTTTCTTATTAAGTGCTAAACCTTTTTTTATTATAAAAAGATAACGTCTTCTGCCCCTAAAATATAAACCAGAAATATGAATATCATCGCATTAAAATGTCAAACTAAAAAACCAACTCTACCAGCCCTTCTGACCCATGGAGATAATTCCCCATTCAGCACTTTCATTAGTGGTGACATGTTCGTTCAGTTTAGCTTACACTTATTTGCGCTATACGCATGAATAAGAGGGCAAAATAACGTCAGTACTCAGGCTATGAGCCCTGGCGGCTGTCTAAGCACGGCAGCCCCTTATTAGTCAGAAGGCCAGTGTTAATGTGAACAGACTGCTGGGGTCGTCTTTCTGAGCAGAGTTTCCCCCGCAACCCGCTGGTTACCCCTGCAGTCCGTGAGTTTCTATTTGCAGAACTGTGCGAGCGCTATGAAACCACTCTTTAATATACTGCACCACAACAACGCAGGCGGAGCCTGCGCAAACAAAGCCCGATCCTTTGAAGATATTGCATTCTCTGTTTGAACACCAGACCCGTGGTTCAATTATGAATTTCTATGAACCGTGTAGGCCTATTCCTTTATTACTTGTTTTGAGTGTATGAGGGATTCACTTATTTCCATGTTTCTCTTCTCCATTATTAATTGTTAATGCCTTCTTTAAATAGTTCAGTGCTTTATTGAGTACTTTCTAGTTTAATCAAAGCAGATGCACACGCATTATGAATAAATCCAATAATTTGAGTAAGTAAACAACGCTGAGATGTAATCTCTTAAGGATTTGTCTCGGGTACACATCAAATCGAATCCGCGAGTATGGAAATAAGAGAAAGTAAAAGATTAGTTTTTTGGCTTATTAATGCCATGCAATACTTCCAACATTAAAATCATAATAGAGAAAAAAAATGAAAATCCCCTTCTGGCCAAAGAATATTTATCTTATTGTGCATCCAGAACAAATGGTATGCTGCTACGTCCAAATCCGCCTTTGGCACGTGCTGTCTGAAACTTCTAGCGTGCATCGTCTCCATGCCTATTGCCATGCCCTGTTTGTTGTTGTCTACTGTGCGAACAAAAAAATACAAGTTCTGCCCCTAAGCCCTGTATTTTCTTGTGGAGCATAACAAAGTGCTTCTTCTTATTCCAGTGAGCCAGCGTGGCACAACTAACACGTATGTTCCCGTTCTGCATATACTCTCCTCATTTAGTTCTGGTCATTTGTAGTGCCATGGCCAAAGGGGGGGAAATATATGTACGACAAATCAGCAGTAAAATAACCTGCATATTTTGTTTCTTTTAACTTGAAGCAATTACACACTATGGCTCCCCCAAGCATTCTCCGTCAATTATTCGCTTATGTTATGCAAGAGACGCATTTTCATTCAAACAGTCCACAGTTGACTAGGATAAAAGTGATGCCCTGGCCTGGGATTACCTAAACACAATTAGTTCCACTTGCCGGAGAACAAGTTGTATGTGTTTTGTTACATTGGAGCGTCAACATGGAATAGTAGGCGTGCAGGAATGTATGCGGCTGAAACAGATTATTCCTCCTTGTGCACATCGCTGGCGTGCTGTTTCTCTACCGAGGCTTTGTTCTTTCTTCCAGTCACATGAAAGAGTCCCCGTTCTTTCATGAGACAGGTTGGAGGTGATGAAATGGAATGTACTAGTGACATCTACGTATGGGCGGAGCTACCTCTGGCGGGACACTCGAGTCGTGCGGCACGTGAATCATGCCGCCACACCAGCCTCCACCCAAGCCCCTACCTCCTTTGGTTCTGCTCTGCATTGTGTGTAACCTACACCATGGGTGGAGATGTTTGATGCTGTATCTGACATATGTATGTCATGCTTTAAATCCTACCGCAGGGATCCAATTAAAAGAGTGAAGCCATACCACCGATCTGTGTGTTATCATTTCTTGCAGTAAATGGTTAAATATCTGATAGGTGACCAGTGATTTCTGACAGAATTCACAGTATGTTAAGCAGGCGTATGGAACACGCCATCCATTGCCAAGCTGCCTGAGTACACATGCTCTCTGTTCAGCAGCAGCTACACGCACTACACATGCACGCACATATCAAACGAATGTTTGTACATGCGTGTTTCTATTTTTAGCTTTCTAAACGTGTTACATGTGTTTTGATCACATTCAACGCTGAACGTAGAAAATGATTTATAAAAGTGAATTTGAATGACTTAGATAGTCCATAGGTTGGTTTCCCCAGCTGTACTAAGGCACTGTAGTATTGTTTGACAGTCTTGTTCCAAAAGGATTGCCCTGAATTCATATTAATATAACATCTATTTGATTCTGAGCAGTGGGCATACAGACTTAGTTGTTTGTTTTCCGAGAGGCAATACTAGAAAGGTTGACTTGTACATGGTTAGCATCACCATCATCTGACACACCATTGTCTTCCATGTCCATTTCCTGAAATGCATTCCTCAATAAAATGACCAAATTAAAGATTGAAGACCCAACCTTTCCTTTTCCATTTTTCTGCCTCCTTTCTTCCCATAAAAAGTTCACACCGTTTGCCATGTTAACACGCTGGAGCAGCCATTTAGTGTTTTTTTTTTGCAGAAAGGTCTGGAAGCAAAAGGTTAATGGTTGCTATACATCAAGCCAAGGTGAAAAAGTCGTACGCCCTTTTTGGTTACTGGAAAGGCGATGTTGTGTAGGACCATGTTTACTTGCTGTAGATCCTCATTGTTCATTGTCGTTCTGTGTTAATTATTTACGCCTTCGACATCCTTCAGGAAGAAGCTGTCGAACGCTGGAGACTTGACCAGTCCAATTAAAAAATCGGAAAACCACTGCCTATGCAAGCCCAGCAGCGAGGCAGTAGCGGACGTAAACAAACTATTGTCAACTCAATCTTATATTACCAGCTGTATTTCGTAGGCCTCTCTTATTCTTTCCATTTTACACTTACTCGCACATTCACATGTTTGGACTTAGTTCTTGCTAGGGGTTCACAAATGATAGGGGTTCAACCAGATACAACTTTAGCTCATGCTTAAGCGAATGTAATGGTTGCATCACATTATTTGCGCTAATAATGAAGTAATCAGTGAAGCAAACAACATAAATCAGTCCTCTGCTTTTCTTTGTAGCGTATATTCGAGACGCATTGCCCCACTCACCCTGTAGTCGCTGGCCGTGACGTAGAAGATGGGCTGGAAGGCCAGCCAGATGATGCAGGTGGTGTACATGGTGAAGCCGATGAACTTGGCCTCGTTGAAGTTCTCCGGACACTTGCGGGTCTTGAAGGCGTAGACGGTGCACAGGATGATGAGGATGCAGTTGTAGGTGAGCGACAGCAGCATGCTGGAGTCCCTGCTGTTGCACTTGAGGGTGACCACGTTCCGCCTCTCGGGGCTCACCTCCTTCCTCACGCCCGGCGTCTCCACCAGCAGCCACACCACCACCACCAGCAGCTGGCAGGAGATCAGGCCCCCGCAGATGGCCACCTGGGAGGCGGGGCTGATGAACCGCGGCCGCTGCGCGCCGTCCTTCACGCCGCTGAAGATGCGGGCGATGCGGTTGGTCTTGGTGAGCAGCGCCGAGTAGCACACGGCGAAGGAGGTGCCCAGGCCCAGGCGGCGCAGCGTGCACACGGCGGTGGACGGCTTGCCGATGTAGATGAAGGTCATGCTGTAGCACATCAGCACCCCCAGCAGCAGGATGTAGGACAGCTCCCGCCCGCTGGCCTTCACCACGGGGGTCTCGTTGTTCTTGAAGAACAGGCCCACCACGCACAGGGTGCAGATGATGCCCAGGCAGGAGATGGAGACGGGGCCGATGGCCCAGGCGTCCTCCCAGCGGATGTACTCCTCGGGCAGGTCGTAGCAGCCGCTCAGGTTGTCCAGGGGCCACTGGCCGAAGCTGCAGTCGGCGCAGGTGAACTCGTCGCGGAGGTACTGGTAGGCCTGGCAGGGGATGCAGAGCCAGCAGCACACCTCCCCGGGCTGCATGCTCTTCACCTCGTTCTTCCTGCAGGGGTCGCTGCACTGGGAGGTGGGCGGCACCAGGCCACGCCAGGACACCAGGCTGTTGTTCAGGGTCAGGACCTGGGCCCAGTAACCCACCTTCCTGTAGGTGTACTTGCCGTCTTCCTTGTGGTAGTGGAAGATGTTGTAGCGGCCGATGCTGTCGCCGACGGCGTCGAAGCCGACCATGTTCTCCGTGTCGGCTGGTCTGAAAGGGGCTGACGACACAAAGAGATAGGATTTTAAAGGCCAAACTTTTTCAATGGCAAAAAATTATAAAAAGATATACAAAGACCAATTGCTTTGCATGGACGGGTTAGGAGGCACTGAGGCACATCCCAATTAAACAGCGAAACAAGCAATGATGTTGCATTCGTATTTTTGGTTTTACGCTCTTATCTTTAAACCACAGGGCAACTCTCGGAAATCTCTGTATTTATCTAACTTTCCTCGAATGATTCCAAATCCAAACTTAATCACTGCAACAATAAAACAACAACAAAAAAATATGAACGACTGCCAAACCATCGCTCACCTTCGAACTTGGTCTTCAGGATGAACTCCTTGTAAAACTTCCTCCCGTTGCCGGGCTTCATGGCGTGGCACACCTTGCTGGCGTTTGGGCAGACGGCCTGCCTCATGTTGTGCAGCGCGTACGCCATGGCGTACACGGCGTTCACCACGAACATGATCTTGGACTCCTGCTCGAAGGCGCCGTCCCTCAGGCTCCGCTCGCTACAACCCGCCTGCTGCAGGCTGCAGCCGAACTTGTGCTCCCAGAACTCCTTGAACCAGGGGTTGCGGGTGTTGGTGTAGGGGTTGAGCTTGGTGAAGTAGTCCTCAAACTCCCGGATGGGGTAGGACGCCAGCTCGATGGTGAAGGCGCCGTCGGCCGCCGCCTCGCTGCCGCGCACCACGCTCTCCTGGGCGCCCCAGCCGTCGCTGGCCACCCAGCTGAAGGACACGTTCATGCGGGCGGCGGCCGCCAGCAGCTCGCGGGCGTCCTCGCTGCGCGTGAACACGATCACCACCTTGGCGTTGGACTTTTGCTGCAGCGAGCGGATCACGTTCTCGTAGCCCACGGGGCTCATGGAGCGGCTGACCTTGGCCGAGGTGGCGATGCAGATGTGGCGGGCGCGCGCCTCCTGCTGGAAGGCGTCGATGCCCGTCTCGCCGTAGTCGCCCTCCGACGCCACGGTGGACACGTAGGTCCAGTTGAAGTAGCGCAGAATCTCGGCGATGGCCTTGGCCTGGTAGAAGTCGGGGGGCACGGTGCGGGCGAAGTAGTCGTAGCGGGACTTGTCGCTGAGCTTGGCGCTGGTGGAGGCGTAGCTGATCTGGGGGATCTGGAAGAGCCGCAGGAGGTTGGCCACCTAGGGGTTTAGAAGACAAACATGTTACATTAAGTGGCCGCCTGGAGAGATATGAGGCAAACATGTAACACTAAGTGGCCTCCTGGAGAGATATGAGGCAAACATGTTACATTAAGTGGTCTCCTGGAGAGATATGAGGCAAACATGTAACACTAAGTGGCCTCCTGGAGAGATATGAGGCAAACATGTTACATTAAGTGGTCTCCTGGAGAGATATGAGGCAAACATGTTACATTAAGTGGTCTCCTGGAGAGATATGAGGCAAACATGTTACATTAGGTGGCCGTCTGGAGAGATATGAGGCAAACTTGTTACATTAAGTGGCCGCCTGGAGAGATATGAGGCAAACATGCTACATTAAGTGGCCGTCTGGAGAGATATGAGGCAACATGTAACATTAAGTGGCCTCCTGGAGAGATATGAGACAAACATGTAACATTAAGTGGCCTCCTGGAGAGATATGAGGCAAACATGTAACATTAAGTGGCCTCCTGGAGAGATATGAGACAAACATGTAACATTAAGTGGCCTCCTTGAGAGATATGAGGCAAACATGTAACATTAAGTGGCCTCCTAGAGAAATATGAGACAAACACATGTAACCTTAAGTGGCCTATTGGCCACCTGGAGAATAATGGGGCAGACACATTTAACTAAACATGTAAATCAAAACAAATTAGGCCGCACTTATGCAGCCTCTTGCGAACTTAGACCCTACGTCATATCCCTGCCCTCGCAAGCCCACTCCGCTAAACCCCCCGTTGATTCTACTGATGCCTGAACGACATCGATGTCCGCAAAATAAAGCATCAAATGTGAATCACCCTCAGGGTTGAAACTCCTGATATACAAATGCAGAGGAAATGCGGAGGACATGTCTGAAAACTGCTATAAAGTCGCCTCCAGGAAAAATAGGAGACCAACACATGTAACATTATGTGGCCAGGCCTCCTGGAGAAATACGAGACATACATTCAACATTAAGTGTCAGGTTGGCCACCGAGAAGAATTGGAGGCAGAGACTTATAACATTAATTGGCAGATTGGCCCCCTAAATAAAAATACCCAACCCTTCATAGACAAATATATATTTGGGTTGTGGTTGATAGTTGGAACCTCAGCGGTGGGGCTGACTCTAAATATCATATTTATTTTACTTTTATGATTGTAGATCATCCACAAATACGGGAGACAGGAAATGTTTCCATGAAATGTTGTCCAAAAACAAGCACTTCAT
>NC_044060.1:8622717-8807717 GCF_902167405.1 Gadus morhua
CACCAGTGAAACCCATAACACTAATTAATCCAACATCAATATGATGCTGGATTTACCAATACTTACACTGTCTATCTGTCTCTCACTCACTCACTCTCTGTCTGTCTGTCTGTCTGTCTGTCTGTCTGTCTGTCTGTCTGTCTGTCTGTCTGTCTGTCTGTCTGTCTGTCTGTCTGTCTGTCTGTCTGTCTGTCTGTCTGTCTGTCTGTCTGTCTGTCTGTCTGTCTGTCTGTCTGTCTGTCTGTCTGTCTGTCTGTCTGTCTCTCTCTCTCTCTCTCTCTCTCTCTCTCTCTCTCTCTCTCTCTCTCTCTCTCTCTCTCTCTCTCTCTCTCTTTCTCTCTCTCTCTCTCTCTCTCTCTCTCTCTCTCTCTCTTTCTCTCTCTCGCTCTCTCGCCATGATGGGAAACACCAGTTTCCTTTATACACTGAGAATGTTTGATATTTTATTCAAGAAGTTAAGGCCATTCTCATGAATATGGCCTTACTTTCTCACGCTATATCACGTTATATCTAAAATTAAAGATGAATATGAATAGGAATTAATATTATATGGAATGAAATATATGAATACTTCTGTTGCTTGTCAGGTTATTAGATGCGAAGATGATATTAATTAGTCTTCCCAATGATCCTTCTCTTACATGTAACTGGGGAGAAATGCTCTCTAATCAAGCATGCTCACATGGAAAGCCTTTGGCGACTCTACACAGGTGTGTGAAAGGTCAGTGTCCTTAGGTGGCTCAAACGAAGGCAACGGGCTAAGCAGACGATGCCCCTGCCCTCCCAAATGAATCATTATTCAAACCAATGCTGCAATTTATTGCAGCGCTCAAGGCAGAGCCTTCGTTCCATAGTTGATGGAAGTGTGAGACACTGCCAATCACTCATACACTCCTTGGTATGAGAAAACACACAGCTCTCCCGCATCCCCTCATCTGCAGGTTTTTTTTTCTTTTTACTTTGTATATTCAAATACAAATTTGAGCCAGTTCTCTAAATAGATAATTAAACATAAACTTGTTTTAGTTAAGACGCTATTAGTACACATGGTTGTAAATCAATGCTAATTTAAACCAAGACTACGGACAACTTATTTTCCTAACAGTAATGAGGTTGGCATTTGTAAACACGTCACGTCATCCTGCTGCAGACTATGTACTATGCATGAACCAGGCCGCCGGCGCTGTGAGGAAGTGTGTGGGACAGGATTCTGCACAGTTACCTGAATGGAAACATCGCTGTAGGATCCTCCGATCACGCCAGAGATGGCCAGAGGAACATCATTCTGGATCGGGTTGGAGCCGTCGGGGCAGATGAACCCGGGCTCGTGGGCCTTGGTCAGGGACGCCCTGACAAACTCCAGGGACTGCTCCAGAGCATAGGTGTCCTTGGAGCAGGTGTCCAAGATGTGCGCTCCCAGCTTGAGGCCGGGCAGGATGCGGGTGTTGGAGTTGATCTCGTCCAGGGCCAGCAGCATGGCCTCCAGCCGCTGGATGCCCCGCTCTTCGTTGATCTTGCCGCAGTCCTCCGTCCGGTTCCCCTTCTCGTGCACGGGGAAAAGCCCCCCGATGACCAGGTCCCCATCCAGGATGATCTCCCGCTTGGCGGCCACGGCCGGGCGGGGGACGCTAGGCCGGACCCCTGGGGCCAGGAGCTGCAGCAGGAGCAGCAGGAGGAGGGGCAGGTGGTGGGCCGGCCGGGGGCTCGGGCCTGCGGGCCTCATTGCGGCCGCAGCTAACGGGCCTCGACCCCAAAGAGAAGAAGAAGTGAAAGAAGAAGAAGAAGAAGAAGAAGAAGAAGAAGAAGAAGAAGAAGAGGAAGAAGAAGAAGGGGGTGGAGGACTCTAGGGTTCTAAGCTTGAAGTCCCTGCGTGTCTGCTCCCAGGTGTAGAATTGTTTGAACCTTCCTGAATGGAAAGAGAAAGCAAGAAAGAAACAATCAAATAAACAAAGAAACAATCAAATAAACAAACTAACAAACAAACAAAGAATGAAAAAAGAAAGAAAGAAAGAAAGAAAGAAAGAAAGAAAGAAAGAAAGAAAGAAAGAAAGAAAGAACGAAAGAAAGAAAGAAAGAAAGAAAGAAAGAAAGAAAGAAAGAAAGAAAGAAAGAAAGAGAGAAAGAAAAGACGGAGGAATAATTTTTTTCAGATGTTGCGTAAAAAGCGTTAACCATATCCATCTAATTACTCCCTGAAATTCAAGATGGTGCCACATTGTCTCTAATTTGAGGTATGAGCGTTACATACAAGCGATGCGTACAAAGTCTGCCGTTGCCATGGAAACATGGTGGGTAACAGGGCTAAGGTTGGTCGGCAGGCTAGTGGGCAGGAAAGCAGCTAAACTGATAGATATTACTATCATGTAGAGATCACAGGCGCCGGGGCTCATCAGGGGCTTTATGGGTAAGTCCAGAGGTGTGCACCACAAATCCACAAGGACAAAGAGAACGAGTGCTCTGACAGCTAAGCTTCCTCATTGCTTTCACTCCAGCACCATTGTTTCCAAGAGGGACGCCGCACTAGGAATAAGTCAAAAACAGCCAAACTTCGGTTGTTTTAATAAAGGATGGTTTGCCTTAGATGGAAAGGGGAAATTGCATGGAGCAAAAAATTGAACTAAGTGTTAATCCTCGGTGATAACTCATCTTTGACACTTGGATTGCTGTGTCGATTTTTTTTTAGGCTGGCATATAATTGATAATTTTCTCTTTATTTGTGTTCCGCTTGTTTGCTGTTTAATCACAAAAGCTGCTGATGAACATACTAATTCCTAACGTTGACAGGCATTGGATCATTAACACTTTGTTTGGCATGATTTTATATGAGCAGCGCTGTGATGTCTTCACACTTTATCCTCTTGGTCTTTTGGGGGATTTTTGTCTATCTTGGAGAATTTTACATTCCCGCAAATCGGAAGAAAATTGGTGAACACGACACCTCCCTTGGCAATTAAATGTAGTTGAGTTTGTTCTTAACCTGAGGGCCTTCAGTGCATGTGTGTGTATGTTTGTGTGTGTGTGTGTGTGTGTGTTTGTGTGTGTGTGGTGTGTGGTGTGTGTTGTGTGTGGTGTGTTTGTTTATGTGTGTGTGTGTGTGTGTGTGTGTGTGTGTGTGTGTGTGTGTGTGTGTGTGTGTGTGTGTGTGTGTGTGTGTGTGTGTGTGTGTGTGTGTTTGTGTGTGTGTGTGTGTGTGTGTGTGTGTGGTGGTGCTTGTGTGTGTATGTGTGTATGCGTGTGTGCCTGTGTGCCAGTGTGTGGGTTCGTGTGCGGCTCTCTGTGTGCGTGTGTATTTGTGCATGTGTTTGCATGCATGAGCATATGTTTTTCGTGAGAAGATTGAGAAATAGAATGTGACACTCGATGCGTTGATTCCGGGAGAACACAGAAAATGAAGACTTGCAGGTGCAATCATGGCTGAGTCCCAGAGCCAGACTCGCAGCCCAGCCCGACTGGGACACCATATGGCCGCTGGATCCACTGCTGCTAATCAGCCACTCCTCGCAGAGAGAATACAGACCTGAAGAAAAATGTGTGCTTTTGGGAAATAAAAAAACCTGCTCCTTCATTCCGCATCTGCCTGAAGCATAGATCATTGTATCTCTCTCTCTCTCTCTCTCTCTCTCCTTCCATCTCTTTATCTCTCTATTACTCGCTCTCGTCCATTCATCCATCTCTATGAACAGCACATCCATGTTTTTACACACTCACATGGAAATCCACCTTTGACAGCTTCACCGCCAGATATTAATAACATCTTGGAGGCTGGAATGCGAGGAGGAGGTGTTGGAGGGGGAGGGGTACCACTTGCTGCGCACCCCGCCCCCCCCCCCCCCCGTGGTGGCGTCTGTCCTGTATTGATCCTGTCCTTCACACAGACCCCCGCCCTGCCATCCAGGTGGGTGCAGATTGGTGCTCAACCCAGTGTCGGCGGGACATTAACACCCACCGAGGTGAAGCTGCTGTGTTCAGTGTGGAGCAATTAGCTACCTGGCAAGGTCGGACCTGCTCTGTCACGTGGTGACGCAGATATATAAAGAGCTGTTCCACCTCCTTATCTCACCAAAATGCTACTAATGAGCACCTCGTCGGACTCCTACTGCCATGGCGTTGAAGAACAATAGAGATGTGATTATATGTATCTGCTGTGCATTCTGCAGATAGGAGCTGGAGGATATTCATATTCGGCTTTCATAATGTATTTCAGAATATTTTCCTTTTTTACATGGCAAATTATGAGCATGAAATGCACTGCGAAAAAAAACAAGCATCAATAGTACAATAGGGCCAATTATTTCTGACGGTTGTTTTAATCTCTGCTCGAACACAGTTTATCCCACCACCTGGACCCTCCATCTGAAGGAATCAGATCCTCTCAGTCATTGGATTAGGGGCGTTGCGTTTATCAATACCACCGCATCGACAGCATCGCATTCAATTTAAAAAAAAAAAATCCCTGATACAGCTCTTCATCTTTGACTAGAATTTATGCCTGCATATAATTGTTTGATATACAAATGGATAAATTAGCGTCATTAACACCATTACAAGCAGAAGGTAAAGTAGCACTTTCAGAACTGTCATTGTTCCTGGTGAATAGACAATTCGAGTATTCGTCACGATACGGAGAGACCACAACCAACAATAACAGATGTGTCTGGATCTGTCAGGAGCCTGCGAGGGCTACTGTCGGAGAGAACAGCACTCCACAGAGAGGAAGGGGGTCTTTGGTTCAAATCCGAGCACAGCTGGCTTATTCGCATCCTGCATACTTTTTATTCACCTACCTACATAAGGGCTTTCAGACCGCCTATAGTGAAAACAAACACATTGGAAATATAGGGCTATATAGCCGCCTGTTTACTCCAAGGTGGAGCTGTTTATAACAAGAGTGCTGTTTCTTAATAAATATCAATCTCATTAAACGCGGTTTGACCTAAGTAAGACACATTTTTGTTAATGAGACGTTGTTATCATGGTTCACTGACTCTACCAAGTCAACGTCACATTTTAGTCTACAGTGGTGAACACTTCACCCCCTAACACTAAGCCCCCTGTAGGGCGAGGAGACACTCCTCAACTCCCAGTGGGAAACAGCGGGAACCCTTGAGAGGGAAAAGCTGTCCTTTACACAATTACATGGTTACCGTATTGTATGTTATAGCATTTGATAGCCAGCCGGAAATAACACCTTCTCAACAGTTCTTCCGTAGTTTGGTTTGATTTACGAATAATGCATAGGCCTAATAGCATTACCCTCTAGCCGACAATTAGGCTATCTCTTTCATATGTCTTTTGAAGCATTCGTTCTAATGATGATCATCCTATTCTCGTAATCGTAATAGGCCTATGTTTGTTAATTGATAATTAGGTTCAGAAGACATAGTGAAACAAAGCTGATATATTGTAGGCTATATTAATATATATATATATATATATATATATATATATATATATATATATATATATATATATATATATATATATATATATATATATATATATATATTAACCTTTAGATATAAAGTAAAGGTTTAGAGGATTTTGATTTCAATTACTGTTACAGTGTATCACAATTATAGTTATTAATTACACTATGATAGCACATGATTGAATACAGCTGAATGATATCCAGAAAATGATAACTCAGTAGGCCTATTCTTAGGTTGCTTATCGAACAACGGAGATCTGACAGTGTTCACTCAATTCACACATTCTGTTACACACATGCACTGGAATGAATCCGCTCGAGTGGTTCGACAGGACCATAATAGATAACGTTCCGAAAACAAGCAGCCCGAAAATGAATGAACAAGATCGCGACAAGATCAGGGGTAGTAACTGAAACAAAGGAATCACTCAAAAGAAATGTGCAGCCAGGTAGAAAAAATAGCACAGGTAAAATAATGGCATTGGCTAAATACAATGTGATTACGCAGATCGCCACGTGCACCGCTTGGTGTTTAAACACCCTACTCGACGAGAATGCCAGTGTTATTAAAAACAATGAAAACCTTAAATGTACCTGATTTCCACTCGACAGCTTACAGGTCCTCCTCGGTCGAGAGCTGCACGCTCCCGCGTTAAAAGTATTTCTCTCCGAAGAAAGTAACAAAAAAATGGATTGAACTAATGGTAGTGTGGCTGTTCTAAATCACCCCTTTGGGCTGTCAGCAAGGGGAACTCCAATGAGAAGGACGAGTCCTACTATTAACTTTACGCATGTTCGCCTGGGAAATGTCTGGATCTGGCCATGGTTCTGAAGTTGCCCGTTCAGTCACCCAATTGCTCTAAATGGGACTATAGCAACAGTGAGACTGTCGTTCCCGAGGATCAGGTGTAAAAGTATTTCAAATGCCTACACATCCTCACACCAACTGAAAAAAGTCCTATCTTTGGAAAATACACAACTAAGTTTAAAATCGTTCAAAATGTGTGTCTTCTATCGCAGCCATAAGTCATTATGGTATGCGTTGGATCAAATTACCAGAGGTCTTGTGCAATTCTCTCCTGAGGTCCAAACATGGTCGGATGCTGCGACTCTACACCACTGGTGATGATTGTGCAATGAGGAGACAATGTGGTGTAGCGCGGAACTCACACCGTGCCCAGTGATGGAAGCGCTTCTCTCAAATAACAGGTTGTGCACGAAAACATTCGTTCAACAACAACAACAACAACAACAACAACACCGAGATACTGTTGCATGTGCCCTTGTGTTGTTACATCAAGAATGTTCAACTATGTCACAGATCAATTATGATGAATTTATTTTAAACCAGTAATAATAGCCTAATGGGCAGCCTTCCCAAACCCCGCGTGACAAGGACATAATCAACTGGAAAAATTCTTCAAATAAAAAATGATAACACCTCAGTCTGATATTCGATGTGACGCAATTCGATATGGATTTTTTTTTAGAATCGAGTTCCATAACCTGGTAGGTCCACTGGCAGCCTATCCTATAATGGCGAAACGGTGTTTGGTTTCATAATGCAAAACGAAAATAGAGATCTACAATTATAATACTTTCAGCATCCTATCACATGATCCCATGAAAAAAACAATATTGTGCTTTCCCCGCTGAAGTCCTCCCATTCAGGGATTCACTCAACACACATTCCTCTTCAACAATTAGGAACTTTGCCCGGAAGTAGGGCTATGGTTGCCTTGTTTCCAGTCCAATACGCTGAGACTTAGCACGACTAATTACATCAAAAAATGAGGGAAATGAAGACGAGGATCGACAACAGCAGATAACCAGTCCTTCTCTCTGAATTCATTAGACACACAATCGTGCAACAGATAGTCGGAAAACGAATTCATACGTTGGAATCGTTGAAGTTAGTTTGCTATGCAGTCGTTAGAAACGGATCCTACTTTTTTTTTTCGCAGTGTCAATTAAAATGAGGATTGCTGTTGTTGTATAAACCTCTCAGCATTACACAAAGGAGACCAATTTCCTCTCTGAACAGAATAGTTATCCTGGCAGAGTATTGTGCAACGAAGGTCTTCCATTAGACACACACACACACGCACTCACTCACACACACACACACACACACACACACACACACACACACACACACACACACACACACACACTCACAAACACGCACAGGGGTCAACAGCAAACCATTAAGTTGAAATGCCATCTTCGATGAATCCACAACTAATAACCGCTTGTTAAATTAAGAGGTTTTTAGTTATTTTTAATTATATCAATCATTTTTGATCGGTTGTGGTTTTTGAGGTTTGAAGTGAAAGACCTGATACAAACTTTTTATTGTTTCTCATGATCCACAGTGCTGTGATTCCGCTCGGGAACAGGACATTAAAGCTGCTCTCTCCTGTTGTTGACTCCAAACAAAACTCTGATAATGGCTCCGTTAAGACCCCAGCCCCCCTTCACCATTAAACAGTGATCCTTTTAGCTCTACTACAGAGAACAGTGCTGAAGCTATGTGGGCACCTCTCTGATCAATGTCATTAAACATCCTCTGCCCCCCCCCCCCCCCTCCCTTATGTTTACAATTATTAGCATTTAGATGAAAAGTCCTCCCACTAGGGAGTCATTCATTGGATATGTATTGGATATAAAGCGCATCACTTTGGGTGTTCTAGAAGAACGCTGTAATGTAAAACGAATGGGTGACCCTGTAGACGGAATCAGAAATGGCAATTAGAGCTAATTGATGAACTGCTGAGTGTATGTCCTTACTTGGACCTTCCATGGTACGGTTTCATGAACCTTGTGTGTAACTTAACTTCCTTGTGTTTGTTAACCCCATAATGGTTAATTTAGTGAGGGAAGATAATTGTCCTCGACTTAGCCGGGGTTAGTTATCTGTTTCAATTGTGTGTGTGTGTGTGTGTGTGTGTGTGTGTGTGTGTGTGTGTGTGTGTGTGTGTGTGATGCAGTGAGTTCTCAGGCACAACTGCATACATTTAGGCACGCATGTGATCTGCTGCTTCTCTTGTCTTGTACTAAAGAGGTTATGTTATTGTGTTGGAATGGACACATTACTATACTGGTGTTGTATTGTACTAGACATGTAACTTTACTTGTATTTTATTTGACATGTTACTGTGCTGATATTGTATTATACTGGACATGTTACTGTACGATATTGTTATACTGGACACGTTACTGTCCTGGTATGTATTGTACTAGACATGTAACTGTACTGTAATGTACATTACAATACAATACAATACATATTAATGTACTGGAATTGTATTGTCATGGCAATGTTAATGTGCTGGTTTTGTTTTGTACTGCTACTGTACTGGTATTGTATTGTAATGGACATGGCTTTATTTTCATTGCTTCATCCTTTGTGAAGAATGCGTGGGAGGTTTGTTAAGTTGGACAGGGATCAAGACAAGAGATGGAGTTATCCTAGTTATCCCACCTACAGTTTCCTGGCAGCCGCTCCTTCGTTTTGCAGTGGCCATTATAAGAGAAAGGACAGAGGATATGGAGCGAGAGGAGGAGAGGAGATGAGATGAGGAAGCAAAGTGCCTAACCCAAACCTATGGTGTGGGTTAGGCCATCTCACTTTGTTTGGGAACACTGCTCCATGCTGGTGTTCCTGCTTTGTAACTTCAGCCGTGCTATGATTCTGAGGATGGGAGTCTGCTCTCTGTTTTAGGGCTAATTGAGCAAAAAGGAACTTGTCAGCAAAACTGTTGACAGGAGAAACCTAATTAAAGATTCAGATCATGAGGACTTGACTGCGATATTAAGTAAATCTTGAGCTAAATATTTCCAGGGCAAAAATAATACTCATATGACACCCAATTATTAAAAACAAATACACATTTTACTGGCAGTAACGCTTCACATAACGATAACATTTCTAAAACGTCAGTTTTGTTTCAAGTCAGAGTGTTTTTTTTGCTTGATCTATTTCAACCCAACGTGTATAGGCACTATTTTTTCATATACATATATATATAATTGGCTATGGTTTACAGATATAATACTGAATACCAATACAGTTTACCAACTTGATCATGGCAGTAAAACCTGTCAATACTTAATATAAAACACAGACTAAATAAAAAATTGAATCAAACATGAATCCAACCATTTAAAAAACGCGAGGACTAGAAATAGTTCAAGCAATTCACATAAAATGAATAATTTCTAAAAACGAATAAAAAATACATTTCAAGGTTTTCTCTCCCACCACCAACATGGAGCCCTCTCTGCCTCCTAAAAGCGCCGTGACTCACTCCTCCCCACCCCCCACGGCCGCCTCTCCCATCTTCTCCTGGTGGTTCTCCTCACTAACGACCGAGCCTTCGCCCCCGGCCCCTCGGCCCCGCCCGGTCCCTCGGCCCCGACCGGTCGGGCCTCTAAAGGTGGCGGCGGCGGCGTTTGGGCCCCTCTCCCGGGAGCCCTCCGTCCGCCTCTCCCGGCCCTGGGAGCACCTGGACGGCGAGGACCTGGCGACGGAGCCCTCCCGGCTGTCACTCAGGAGCACCCCGCTCTCCGAGCTGTACTCGCTGTTGGAGTCCGCACCTGCAGGGCGAAACACGTGGGGACAGAGTGAGACGGATGGACCGCGGGCCCCGGGAGGAGCGAGGTGAGGACGCTCATGGTAATAAGGACACTGTGGAGAGGAAACAACCGGCGTCGGCAGTTTGAGAGACACCCTCACCGTGATTGGTTTGGATTGTTTGGAAAGTGTGCGCAAAAAAAAAAAAAAAACGCTGCCTGAGTTACACTTCCCCAAACTCTAGTTATCTCAACACACACACACACACACACGAGTATCCAGAAACCGTTTTTGAAATATTTAGGGTGGCACTGCGCCTCAACCAACACTGGAGTGTAAAGAGACATTTTAATAAATAATAACCGATCTGATAGGAAGGCTTTTAATTGCTTATTGCGGTATATTTTTGTGGCTGTGCAGGAAGTAAACAAGTAATTGTTTTCAATAAGCAATCACTCGCATTCTGCTGCTGTTGGTTTCTCTATTTTCCCTTCAATAAGAACATAACATTAGACATAGGAAACAACAACCCATGCTGTGATTGGATACAACACAGAGAATGCAACTAATTCAGCTTAATAATATGTTATTGATATATCATTATAAACCAGTGGGGTTTGATAAATATGAGGGAGGAATCTTTTGCAAACAAAAGGACGTAATAAATAATACATATGAAGATTATTATTTTGGCGCAAAACAGAGGAAGTATGACATACGCAAGTAAATTCACTATAAATACTATCTTTAGAGGTGTTCTGCCTTTCTTTTGATTTGCCAGTTGCTAATTAGCGAGTGACTCACCACCAGCAACACCATGCTCTGTCTCTGGTGACTGCTGTTGCAGCAGAGTGTCGAATCCAGCGATAAAACTTGTCTTAAGAATGTTAATTAAGCGCTCGTTTTGATTACTGCACTATTGATTGTTAATTATGGAATTCATATTGAATGAAATCGTAATTGTTGAGTTGAGTCTGACAAAACTTCCCCACAATAGAATCATAAGCTTTTTATAATAGCATAGTCTGCAACTGATAAGCACATTATTGCCTCCATTAATTTTGGTGTGAAAAGATACCCTCAAAATAGTAAATTGTACTGCAAGCTGAGACAGCCAATAAGAGACGGGTGGAGAGGAAGGGATGGGTGGAGAAGAAGGGGGGAGAACACGTTGTCAAATCCTCTCATTATTCATAATTAAGGAGAAAAGGCCTGTGTGATGAAACACATGAATTGAAAGATGGGGGGAAAAAAGATATTCAATAGTAGTGAGCAAAGGTTCTGTTCACATGAGGGAAAGATCCACCTCTAATAGGGAGTTGGCACCAACGTGTCTCTGCTCTGTCTGTGTCTGTCTGACACACGTTCACGCCTTCCGCTCTCAGAAGATGAGTGTTTAAGTGTTCAACCGAGAGGATCTTCATGCAGTCAACCTGATGATTGTATGCCATAAATAATCCGGTCCCACGCAGCCACAGAATGTACCCGGAAATTAAGTTCTGTACTGCAGGGGCCATTCAGGGATTCAAGGGTTCTGAAACTTTGATCTAATATTGCTTGGGCTGAAATACCATTCTCCACTGACCCGGTGCCTAAAGCCAATCCAACAAAAATCCAATTAGGCAATGGAGAGGAAATCCCATTTGTTTTGGTATACACATATTAGGCGTAAAATTTGGAAGATATCCCAATTCTGAGCTGCCTAAATGCCAATAACAGAAAAAAGTTTAGCACCCCTCAGGGCACCCATCCTTCAAGCTGTCAAACCATTCTCCTACCTCTGCATTTACCACCGTACTTTCTTTCCCATTTTTCTTTGCTTTCTGCAGCTTTCCCTAAATTAGTTAACTGGACATTTTTCACCCAAACATATGCATTAGTGTATCAGAGACGTCGCTAAATTGTAACAATCTTGGCATTTTAATCATCCATTTATTTAAGCTATGTTGACACAAAGCTATCTGGTTGACTAAAACAATGTCAAGTCTGTCATTCACCTGCTATGAAGGGTTACAGGCACACGGGTTAACATTGACATTCCCGGTCATGGACCTGCAGTGGCTCTTTTCAGAGACCCTTGGAATGGAGCCATCAATCAATGTCACAGGCAAAGGGCTCCCCCTCTTTCAGTGCATCATTTTCCAGTTATTTTCCAGAACATCTTCCATAGCCTTTCTGTGTTCACCGAGGTTCATATGTCACTGTATGTCAGTAGCGGCCACCTAATCTCTATTGAATGAGCAGCATGATAGACAATGTCTTTTTATTTCATCATAGACAGCTGTGAACCAACTTCAGTGATTCTGTATTATTACCTTTGACGTGCAGTCACATGCAGTCAACACCAAGAACATCCCATATATCGATTTTCTGTTGTCTGGTGAAAGATGGAAGAACCATCATAGAGGGGGATATTCAGGTATGGTGCATTATATGCCAGCACAGAAAATAAATTGCATTTTAACTAAGGTCCTTCAGCCTCAGAGGATTTCAGTGACAATAGGTGCTCAACATCAAGGACCTGCCAACAAAAGTGCGCACATATGATCAAAGTCTTCCAGGTTTATCCAGGAAGCATGGGAACCGGACACAACAATTATTTTAGCCTCATTCAAGATGCAAATGAACATCATCAAAATAAAACACGAAATTAATAGAACAAAACAATACAACCTTCATTTCAATCTTCACAAATCAGCCATACGATTAGGCTGTCAAGAGTCAACGGTCGGTGACTTTGATCGTCTTGGCCTGGCTACCATGGAGTCATTGAGCAGCTGTCCATCGCTATGCAGCCCCTGAGATGTGATCCCCTGGGGGAATAACATCACATCTCTACCAGGAGGCTTTGCCGATCGTTCTTTTCATTAGCACCTTAGAGGTGTCAATCTCGGCCCAGTGTCTCTGTGAACTCAGTTAATGAACCACACCGCAGCTCAGAGGGGATCCGACCGGGTGCAACAAGGTGGATATTGTAGAAGCAGCTGCAAAATGTGGACACTGCAGTTTAAGCCAATTACAATTGATTTAACTAGGATTTAATTTGCGCCAAGCGGCAAGCAATTATCTTTGCTGGGTGTTTTTTAACACCGAACAAATAAAAAAAGATAGTTTAGGAGAATTGTATTCTGAGCCACTGGCTTGGCCAATCAATCCCCTTCCCCTGCTCTAAAGTGTGGACTAATATACAATCTGGCAACAACTGCACAAGCCCCGCTCAGACCTTGGATAAGCGACCTCTGGTCAGTTTAGTTTGAAGGTGATTGGAGAACTAGATGTGATGTCACCACTGTTGCTCAGATTCAGATTCCGTGACTGAGGAGGATACACCACGAATCATTCACATCAAATCAAATGATTACCAACTAGAATGCCGTCTTGAGAAAGGGTACAACATTCATACAGCATGTGCAACACACGGTATCATCTAAACGCGGCCATCTCCGAAAAAGGTTTTCCTTCCCTGCTGTAATTTCCCCCGGGGGAGAGTGTTTCAATAAGCCTGTGGTTTCTACCCTATAGGTATAAAGATGCTGTAAAGGATCCATTACCACCTTGCGGACACATGAAGAAAAGGGGGGCAGAAAAAGGTAATGTGTAAAAAATGTTCCAAACATATAATGTGTTTTAGATGAAAGAGTCCATCAGACGGGCCAGATGAAAACAACCTACCTGAGACGTCTGACTCACTCCCCGACAACTCGCCTGCGGAAACCCTCCTCTCTGATTGGCGGAGCTCAGGCACGTAGAAGTCTCCCTGGCGGGCCAGCGGGACCATGTACTGGACGCGGCCCAGGCTGTAGACTTCGACGTACGGGTGGGCACACAGCTTCCTCTCCTAGGGTCACGATGGAGACAAGGGGAATAATGCTTAACTGAAAACAGCATGACCGGGGATTTGTGAAATAATAAAACAGACAAACTCTGATTTATGATCATTGGTGGGCTTGCCACCGGGCACACTGGGACAAATCTCAGGGGGGCGACCGAGATGAGATCAAAAGATCCTTGATCCCCCTGTCTGTCTCTTTACCCGGCCCTCTCTGTGTGCCTGTGATTCGCAGTGTGCGTGTGTGGTTGTGCTGCGGGCCTGTTCTGGGACTTGGCTCACTGGCCACTCACAACTGACTTAGTTAAAGCGCGTTAATGAAAAAGCAGCACGAAGCATCGAGATGGCAAACGGACGCCATCGACAAGAAAAGGTCGAAAAGTGAAGGAGGGGCCGAAACTATTGGAGAAAGATCAGGGCCCCAAAATCGTCACTGACTGTCATAGAGACACCCCCCCAACACAAACCCCACCACTACTTTTAATTCCAACTTCATGTCAATGTTATACTAAGTATTTGTTTAAGAAGAGGTATATTTGAATAAAAATCCACTCGCCATCAGAGGCTGCTTTTGAAAAATATTGTGTGTACGCGATTCACTGTAACGTCACGAAGCAGTGCAAAACAAAAACAAGAAGCATATGGCAGCCAAGCCGTTCAAAAAAAGACATCCTTGCTCACAGTCTGCCGTCAGCGCGCACGAGAGAGAGAGAGAGAGAGAGAGAGAGAGAGAGAGAGAGAGAGAGAGAGAGAGAGAGAGAGAGAGAGAGAGAGAGAGAGAGAGAGAGAGAGAGAGAGAGAGAGATCGAGATCTTTGATTTCCGAGCCTGGTAACCGGCAGCACCCGCCCCCGCAGTAGAGTGAGCCCCCTGCCTCGCTACCTCCATTCCCACCCCCCCCTCCTTTGATCCCCTCCGCTATCTGTCTTTTATGTATGCGTGACCCCTCCCTGGCTCCAGCGGACTGAATTAACAGTACAGCGCTCGCTCCCTCGCGGCACCCGCGGCACTCCGCCGGTCGCAGAGAGGGACGCCTCTTGGTCGTGACGCGGCGCGGTCGTGCGTCTGCCCGCTCATTAACCTTTCATGTGCGAGGGTGTCGCCGGCCCTCGCTCGCTCGCCTGCACGCACGCCCTCCTGCTCACGCGTGCACTCGGGTTGGCGAGTGCCCCGAATAGAAGGCTCTCTCTCGCCAAGGTAAACGCACACAGGGTGTTCATGTGAATCTCAGATGTGTCACGTTTTTTGTGGGCGATTGGTGGGAATAGTTTTGAAGGCTTTGGTGTGGGAACTGGTGTGGGTCTGGGTGATGGAGCCATCGTAACCGTCTCTCCGGGCTTCACTAAAGTATCCCATTTCAAAATGACTTTTGAACAATTGCAGTTTGCACTTTGGTCTTTTTGCAAACAGAGACGTTTTGTAAATACTTTATGGACGATTCCCTTTTACGTTGCCTACCCATTCTGTACTGACCAACACATATTGATTCCAAAAGAGCAAAGTGCTATATTGCTGTTGTTAACATTTTGTGGCAGGCGCTCACACACTAAATGCTCTCCGGCAGAATTAGTTCAACACAAATTGTATTGGTAACCGATGTTTTGGTGAGGCAAGGATAGACGGTAACGATTGTTGGATTTCCCAGACCGGTATTATCCTATAAACTACCACACTCTCTGCTGGAACAACCCATGCTGGGTGATGGAAAACGCGACACTAACTGCGCCCCGCTTGTGATTTCTCCATTTAAGGTTGCCACCGTCACCCAGTTTGTAATATTCATGATACTTCAAATGCATGGGCTTTCATCAGTTAGCCATGGGCTTTATCTCCATTGTGTTACCTCATTCTGCAATAAAAGTGTTTTGTGAGACTTAACATGACACATTTTTGGTAGGGATAGGGAAAATATCACATACCCCCATACACACACACACACACACACACACACACACACACACACACACACACACACACACACACACACACACACACACACACACACACACACACACACACACACACTTCACTTTAAGCCTAATCTTCACCGACATCAATGTAGCAGGAGCCAAGACTATCCTGATCAAATGCTGCATCACATGAACAAACCTGCTTTGTGTGTTAAACATCGTTTCCCTATCGCTACCAAATCACTAACCTTTGTTAGAGTAGAAGCCATTGAGATAGACAGAGCTTTTCTCTGGAGGCCAAAGAGACGTGAAAGAGCTCGTCCGTGGGAGACGCCCAGCGGAGGTCCGTGGGACGACCCCAGAACCGCAGGGATGGACGGCCACACAAGTAGCGGAGGGGGGGGAGAGCGCGCACCCTCTTAACTGATTGGTATTCAGACGCAGGTTCTACTCTCCCCGGTTGTGCGGTCTGTGTAATTGGCTGGTATTCCGGCTGAAAGGAAGCTCTTCAAAAAGGTCAGTGATAAAGGGCAGCAAAACATATGGTTTGAAGTGTAACAGCCGTGGCCCTGGGGTTGCTCCCAGCTGTAGTGAATAGCAATCAACATGTTATTTCCCCCCCAGTTTCAACAAACTCTAGGTTCGTTTTTTTCCTGAAGTGCTTTTCTACATCAACTCCAATATGTCGGACTCTGAAGGTGACAATCGCTATAACGACTCTTCACTCCACTCTTGGTAAGGGGCCGGGGACACTCACCCTGTACATATCCGGTCACACGAGCTAACAGGATACTGACAAGATGTCATCTTCAGGTCAACTGATGCAATCCCTGCACCGACACAGAAGAACTCATAAATGCTTGCAAGCTTTCTTGCAGCATTCGCTGGTGATTGGCTCCAGGAAGTGGGTGGGCTTTGGTGTCCGGGTTTTCCTACCATGGATCCATCCCAGGATCGATGGTAGAAAACCAGTAAACCAACCATGGACTCAAGGAACATGTAGTGCCAGCACAGCAGCCCAGAATCTGCTATAGGTTCTGATACTTTTGGTTCAACTGAGGAACTCCAGAGTGATCAAAGATTTAACATCAAGTATCTTTGGTGAGATCTGCTGGTCGTGGTTTGGAATCAAAAGGGACTCATTGCATGACTCTGTTGCGAAGAGTCCTGGACTTGTGTATTACGTCAGCAGCTAACTTTCCTACTACTGAAGCTGTGGGCATTCAGAAGTCTAATCAGTCCTAGTATGTTCTAGCAGAACTGCTGGGGGGAGACGGCACAAAGCCTGGGCCGGAAACCAGAAACTGCAAAGGGGCGTTGCGCCCCACGAGATCTTCCACCCTAGAGAAACTCATTTGCACGAGTGGATGGAACTTTCCGAGTGGAATTTTAATAAGAAAATTTCGATGGTGGTCGGTTGATTCAACACTTTTGTAGACTTTACTACTGCTGAGTTTATGTTAAATTACACGCTTACAGATCCTGCAACATCATCGGTTGAAACAAATATTAAGCAAAAGAAAGTTAAACGCCCTGCTCACCCATGATTATAGCTTGTTTGCCATCAGATATCACTCTAAAGTCTGATTTATGAGACTATCAGGAGACTAGCAGGAGACTAGCAGGCACCTGCTGGCTGTCCTCATGTTCTGAGGGGGAACTGTGCCCTTCGAAGGACCTGAAGTCTGGCTCCCCGGCAGTGCTCCAGGTACCCTTCACTCACTACCCTCCCATTGGAATCACCGGGCCACTGACGACCGGGCCACTGACGCTAGTCAGTGGCCCGGTGATTCCCATGGGAGGGTAGTGAGTAAAGGGTACCTGGAGCACTGAGCTACCCTGACCGAGCCGGTGTCCCCTCACCAAATGGGACCGAGAGAAGTCAGTATTTAAAGCAGCGTTGGGAGCGCTGACACAAGCTATGCCTTGTAAGATTGTATAATCACGTAGGGGACTGTGGGAATGGGATGGTGGGCCTTCACCCGAGTGCCCTCAGGTTAATCCTAGCATTTTTGATCCATTAACATATTCTCTCCTTATGAGGTAGATCTACTAGCCGTACTCCGTTTACGATTGAGTTGGAAGATTACAAATGACACTGAGATATACCCAGGGTCCCAGGGTCAACTACAAACAAGTGGATACCCAGATCCTAAACTCCTGACTTAGCATATTAGCATCCCAATTATATCAAGTGGGATGTGGGTGCTTGAGTGCGTGAGTGCGTGCGTGTGTGTGTGCAGAGTACATCATACGAATGTGAGGATTCATCGCATCATCTCCTCTCTCTCTCTTTCGCCCTCTCCTTTCCTCCCTCAGCCTGGGGACGAACAGCTGCAGGAAAGCCCTGTGCAGATACATCACATATGCCTTTGGATAAATAAATGAAAGTGTGCGTTATTTTTAGAGCTTTTAAACAAGACCGGAGGACCCTGCCACACCCGATGTGAAACATACGCTACTCTTATGTCCCAGTCTTGGTGAAACCCATCATCTTCTCTCCAATGTGAAGGAACTAGTAGTGCCGGTGCATCAGAGAATGATAGTGCATCAATTGAAGAAACGTGGCCTTATGGCTAAATTGTCCCCACATTCTTTCTATTGTAGGGTAATAACACTATAATGATAATGTATTCAGTCCACACTATTCTTTCAGGTTCTCTTACCCAGCGGATGATGCATTGCAAATGTAATGTTTTGGGATTCTAGGAAAAAATATGGGCATTACTGCAAGTTTTATATGATACCTGAACTGGAGAGGGGAAGAGGGTCTGACAAATGACCGTCTTAGACACTCACTTTGATTCAGGGGACAGCAATCAGCCTCAGCATTCAACACTTTTGCCCAGTGGTTATGGGCCAGAGAATCAAAACACAAGTGACAGCTGCATAGAGGTCGGCTGATGGGGGGAGAGGGTCACATGACATGTAGTAAAGAGATATTAAATGAACCTTGTCCTTTTGCAACTTGGTCTACATATGGAGGAAAGAAATAAAGAAATCGAATAAAATGGCATGTGGTTGTTCTAGCTTTTGAGGCGAAAACCTAAGCAGCATCATAAGTATGTTATCACAAATTAATAGCAAATAGCATTTCTGCATGGCATCGCAATTGTCAGATTCAATTGTTAAATACTGTACATAAATGCACCTTACTGAACTCCCCTATTCTCCAAAGGCACTTGTTTGGATTAGTCAATTCTGGTGTACTTCAATTGCAATACAGATGTCTTCCGTCTGACAACAAGAGATTACCTAGTTAGAATTAATGCAACACATCACCATCGTCTCATATAACATTTATAGAAAGCTGCTCCTTGTACTCTGAAGCCTATTTTCCTCAACGGCTGAACCAGATTGTCACCAGATTGCTATCAGCGGCACAATGGATTTCAACTTGTTGCACCATCATTACTAAGCACAATTTAGGGGCTTCAACTCGAACCAAGCACAAAGATCCTGGATGGCTGCATGCATGCGCATCGAGGTCGCACCACTGCCATGACGTTCATCAAAGTAACCATCGGCTTAACCTTTTGGATAATATTTATTCCCCACTTTCTCCCACCACTTATTCCTGGACATGCTGGAGTCTATCCCAGCTGTCTTGAGGCAAAAAGAGAGAGAGAGACACAGGCGCACTCACTAGCACATTCACTCATACCCACAGGCAAGTTGGGGTCTCCAATTAGCTTAACCTGCAAATATGGAATAATACCCAGAGGAAACGCAGAATAATAATAAACAAGACACACTGAACATTTTCCACCCTGTTTCATTACCTGCAGCTATTATTTAAATAAATGTACGATAAATACAATAAGTTAAATAAATGTTATACTTTTTTGCAGCTCGAGTGCACACTCTATTGTTACTAGTGTTTTTGTTAAGATAATATTGTTTCAAACTGATTAAAATGGTTGTAGTTGGATGGGCTGAAGGCAATAGATACAAATCATATTTTCCCCTGTACTACTAAAGTTTATATCAGTCAGAAACTTGGAAACTAAATCATCATCATGATTTAGTTTCTTGTATTAGTGATCGTATCTAATAAAGATAGCTGCCGGCAGGATCTACATTTACCACCAATAATACATTCTGGGTTAGGGCTTCTCCGTAATATCCAGCCTGTAACGGACTCACACACAGCAGGCTGGTCGGTTTAGTCACTTCTACACGTGTCGATCATATTTTGAACAATGAAATCTAATTTCTTCCAGAAATTGTCCTGATGCAATCGGCGGTTTTGCATCAGTCTGTCACTACGAAAGCAAGGTCTGCTCTGAGTGCCGAAGCCTTGAAACATGACTACACTTTGCAATATTACATAATGGTTCAAGCGTGACAGGGTCTGTAGCGAGATGCATCATCCCTAGTGTGGGTTGCCTTAGGCAGAAATGATTAAAATCAGATACCGCAGATACTCGCATGTGAAGCTAGAAAAGGTCATGACTTTTCAGTAAAAGGAGAAAAGTGAGTCATAATTCAGAGTGATGTGTCAACAAACACCTCGTCACAACTCCTGCCGAAGAGGCTTTATTTAATGTGCGCCTCCAAAAGTCGAGAGCACACTCAGTAAGCCGACCAATCCGAGGTCAAGTTAAAATAGCTTGAATGCAGGCCAAATCAAAACGCACACAGATCTAATTGTAGTGGAGGAAAACATCTTAGCAGCTACTAACATGGAAAGTAGCTGAGAGTCAACCAGCATGTGTCACCCCCACACAGACACAAGCCCTTACAGAATGTATTCTAGAGCACATCTCTGAGATCCAAAAATTCTATTCCATTTGGACGCGAGCCACCATGGACCGTTACGGTTCGATAACATCTGGAATCACCAGGGAACCTGTTACTGCTACAGAATAAAGCTCTCACTTTGACAAATGACAGTGCTGTTGTGTGCAATTTGTATACAATTATCCACATTTGCTCAACTATCAAAATTGTTACTATAAAATATTCATTATGGTTACTACTATAATAATACTAATAACACAAATAATTAGAAATATTACAATTATTATAATATCTTATTTAATATTATTATTTAAGAAAGAGGATGAGAATTAAACTAAATAACAAAAACACTGGATTTAGTTCATTTAAATGGATGGACGGAGGGAATGATGGATTGCTGAAAGAAGGTCCTAAGCGCTTGACTCATCCAGCCTTTGATTGGCCTCTGTCCTGTGTTTCAATGTCATCCTGTCGAGCCCTGTTCTCATTGGCCTCCAGAGCACTCATTAAGTACAGCACGAGGCAAACGTTAAAGACCTCTGCAGCTGGACCAACCATGTAATTCACAAGCAGACGCTTCCCGTAGGCGATGCTCTAATGACAATAATCTGTAGATTACAGAGCACTGCGAGGCGTTTAGCAGAGACAACCTGCCTCCCGCTAACTCCACTACTTTTAATCACCCATTGTTATAGCAGAATGTTCCACAAATGTTAACCGCTTAGTTTACTTGTGTCAGGTATGAAAATGAAACCTTCATTATCACAATTACATTTTTTTGTGAGATGTCTAATTTCTTGATCCATCTTGACGCAACTGGTGAGAGGTTGAAGCCTTTTCCAACTTTCAACGATCTCTCAAATGAGAGAGACACACAGAGCTCATGTTGCTCTCTCTCTCTCTCTCTCTCTCTCTCTCTCTCTCTCTCTCTCTCTCTCTCTCTCTCTCTCTCTCTCTCTCTCTCTCTCTCTCTCTCTCTCTCTCTCTCTCTCTCTCTCTCTCTCTCTCTCTCTCTCTCTCTCTCTCTCTCTCTCTCTCTCTCTCTCTCTCTCTCTCTCTCACACAAACTCCCAAGGGCGATTTTGGTCTCTGCCAATTATCCGGACCTGCATGTCTATTAGGAGTGGGAGGGCAAGCAGAGTAACCCCAGGCCCATCGCTGAGCCTCAGTGGAGGAAGGACTGAGCTGCAGGATAGCTGGTCCGCCCACTGCGTCCCGGCTGGCCTTGAACCAGCCGCCCAAAACAAAAACAATGAAACTTTGATCAAGAGCACTGACGGAACTCGGGTTACTTCACTTTCTACTGGAAAGTCTACCGTCTACTAAACACGCTACTGTCTTTTTGACGATGCTGTGTGCATGGTCATTCATGTAGCAGTATACTGTATCCGATGTTAGTCCCAGTATTACTGGCATTGTTCCTGGAAGTTTTGTACTTCTATTGTATAACTCAAAGTATATAGGAGCTGTAGCTACTCCGTAGAATTTCATAAAGCAGACTTTAACTAATGTAAGTCCCCGATATTTTGAGTTGAGTTGGAGCTACTGCCAGGTATAACTAAAAGCATACAGTACCTTATGTAAGTTCCCAGTATTATTTAATTTGAATTTGATTTACTCCCAGGTATTGCTTGAAATATGGAGCTTGATAGATAATGATCAATTCTTGTCAAGGCGTTGATGAAGGAATTGATTGATTGTCAACATCACATCTAGGGTGCGGCTCTTATTCAGACCCATATCTGAGGACTAACGATAGACATCATCACACGTCACATTTGAAAAGTTCAGGGAGCAACAATCCCTCCGTGCACGTTATTCAGCCCTGCCGAATAAACAAGACAGAGGCTGGCGACGGGGGGAGTGTCACCGAGGAGCATCCCACTCTTAAGTCTTGTGTCTTCTTTATCTTCTCCTACTTCCATTGGCCAAATGTGCAATAGGGCTCTGATCCCCTGCGGACCACGTTTAGGTGGCCCAATCTCAGGGCTGGACTCATACTCGAATGGTTTCCCATTTTCCTGTTGAATTACTTTTTCGGAAAACCTCCTCAAGAGGACGTTGGAGCAAATCCCCCCCAATTTGCATCTCTATCTCTGAGGGGCTACTAAGTTGGTGGATTACTTTGGGAGGAGGCGAAGATGAAGAGGCTTGTTGATGCGTGTGTGGCTGTGTGAATATGCGAGGCACCAGAATGTGTGACCACTTCAAATGAACCCAGAACAACAACAACAACAAAAAGATGGTGCACTACGTGTGCATGCGAAAGAACAAAAAAAATAAACCCTTAAAAGCTTCGGAATAATTTGTCAATTAAACAAACTTTTCTATTTTCGTTTTTTTAAGGGATCTTAAAGCCATTTGGGGATCTCCATGCACTGGCCCTACACAAGCAGATCCGTTCGCCGAGAGCAGTCACTCAGGAGCTCTGGAGCTGACAGAGAACATAGATCAAAAAATAACTGAATAATGTCTGACTTCCATAGTGGGTGACCTTTGATGTGAACCTTTTCAAATACAAGTCAGGTCTTGCTCGCTTCCCAAAGTGATAATGAGGTTCAGGGCAGGGGCTAACTAGCTCATCATTGTCGAGGTTTCACATGAACTTGCCTCAGCTGGCTCCTCAAACACATTAACAATTTCTGAATTGGAGATCTCCATTTAACTGATTGGGGAAAGAACCTGTTAACGAAGGAAGAACCCAACGAGCCTCGCGGTTTATTTTCACCCCCAAGGCAATTACCGTCCATTTCATTTCCACCCATATGGAGCGGACATGCCTTTCAAGCACCCTATAGAAACGAGGTCACACCTCATTACCACCCTTTCGGTACTCCACATTTCTTAGAAGATTAATGTCATGTATATGCTTTCAAACGTCAACCACTGTGAATTAGCCTATTCATGTCAATACAGCATTGAGTTAAGTATGATTGCAAGCATTCAATATCAATATGTTCACTCTAGCACACCGTTAATGCAACAGGAAAGGTGTTAAACAATTAAATACATTCCTTTCAGTATGTATTTCTGAAAAGATTAATCATGAAAATATAATAACTACTCCTATCTGGAGTCAGATTGACAGTTGAACTCAACAGAATACATTTTAGCCCTGATCAATCGTATGCAGATGTGACATTCAACCCAGAACCGGCCCAGCTGCTGGGGGATAAAAGTCAAGTTCTAGCATTTGACTGGCAAACTCCACAGAGAGGTCTGTGACTGGAATGAGCTTATGGCAAGTCAATGGCGACCCTGAGTGGAATCTCAAGACAAACAAGTCAAGCTGTCCTCATAAAAACCTACGGGCTGAGCTGTCCTACAATGGTGCCAACCAAAGCCTAATATATACAAGCCAAACAGCAATTAAAAGCTTGCTAATTACACAATCGCTTTTCTTCACCATGATAAACGTATAGGGCTCAGTGAATACGTGGCTTTGTAGAAGGAAAGCATTGTAAATGATGAATTCACTCGAGTAATCTCCATGGGGAAATGGAGTGAATCATTTGTGTAGACAAGAATCACGCAGAGATACATATTTAAACGTCCCAATAGAAATCGTGACATTTCTCTGCACCTCCAGTGTAGATCTGCGACGCAATGGGAGTAAATGAGGCCTGTACGAATACATGTTGACAAGACTGCTTTACATTTCTACGCTCACGAGTCCCTTGACCATTCCCGGGCCTTCTCGACAGAGCGGAACCGTTTGCCAGGAAAGCACGCATGTTTAAAGAGAGTGCGCGTTTGAAGAGCTGTGCATGCTGAACAGGCCCCGCGGATCTGCAGCTGTGTGGCTCAGCAGCACTCCAGCATCGACGCTACGTGGGTTAGCCCAGGTTCGTAATCACCGCATGAGACGGCTGCTTATTTCCCTTTAAACCCTGCGAAACAACCTACCCGTACCGGAGCCAAACTACGTGACCAGACAGCCTAACCGGGAGTGGCAGCCACTTAACATGCTGGAGCTTCTTTTACCGAACCAGACATTACAGTGCCCTCAGCAAACAAATGTTCCATCTTCTGCCTTTCTACAAACACTGTTTTTGAATGTCAGCAGAGGAGTCGCCATTATTCCATCTTCATCCACAGTCTTGTCAGCAGGCCCACGCTCCTCCTCCACACTATTCCCGGGCAGCAGGTGCCTCTGCGGTGGATTCCACGATGAATACACCGGCGACAAAACACACACACACAGTCTGGTCGATAGTCTGGATAGGCAAATATCAGCCTCAACCATGGACCTGACCTTCAAAAAGTGTCTGACCAACGAAAATATTCTTTGGTGGCGGTGGGCATGGCCTGCTTAATGCTGATGGGCCCGCCTGGAAAGGTCTCACCCCATGGGACCGTCCCCGCGGCCAGAGCTGCAGACGTGCATGGCCAATGCAAAACACCTCTTCAAACACAGTTTGTCTTTATACAAAAAATGGCTTTTCTCTCTGTGAGTATGTGCACGTGTGTGTGTGTGTGTGTGTGTGTGTGTGTGTGTGTGTGTGTGTGTGTGTGTGTGTGTGTGTGTGTGTGTGTGTGTGTGTGTGTGTGTGCACGTGTTTATTTGTGCGTGTATGGGGAGGGAGGAGTGGCAGAATAAACACAGAGAAATCGGGAGCCAAGCGTGTTCAGGCGAATGAGTGTTAAAAACGATAGGACCTAATAGTGCGGTGGCTGGGTGCTGACGCCAAACCGCGACACAGCCACGCCGTCAATAATGGAAGCCGATTGGATCATCAAACATGAATGAACAACACAGTCAAAAAGAAGAAACACAAACAAAAGAGAAATCCCAGCATGGAGCAGCATGCGTTCTCGAGGCTTTGGTTTAAAAACAAGAGTAGATGCAGAGGAGCTGGAGAGCGAAAACACAACACAGAGTCCACATAGAGGAGCGTGCTGTGTGGCTCCCGTGGGAGCTCAGCGTAGAGTGGGCCGGGATGGGGGGGGGGGGGGGAAGAGAGAGAGAGAGAGAGAGAGAGAGAGAGAGAGAGAGAGAGAGAGAGAGAGAGAGAGAGAGAGAGAGAGAGAGAGAGAGAGAGAGAGAGAGAGAGAGAGAGAGAGAGAGAGAGAGAGAGAGAGAGAGAGAGAGAGAGAGAGAGAGAGAGAAGCCGGTGACCCCTTGGGTCAACATCAACAGCACCACAGAAGAAGTAGAGCATAGACATGGGAAGGGAAGAGACCCTCAGGTGCACAGAGAGAATAATGATACGCTGGAACCAGTCATGGGAGCGGAGCGCCCGGCTCTTCTGGCAGGGTGGGGTCCTCGCCGTGGAATGGGAAAATACGCTCAAACGCATTCACACGACCAGCTGTGAGCTGTTCGGACACAGTGTTCACAAACACACCATGGGTCATGTTTAGGAACCTACTTGACACACGCACGCACGCACGCGCACGCAACCACACACACACACACACACACACACACACACACACACACACACACACACACACACACACACACACACACACACACACACACACACACACACACACACACACACACCAAGAGCCATTTGTTTTGTCTACTAAGTAGATTAAACAAATGCCTCTTGGTTTGATGAGTATATAAAGTAGACTCTACTTTATATACTCATCTGTGGGGATTTTATTAGTTTTAATTCATTGATTTCTTATCATTTAGCTAATTAGTGGATTCAATGCCTTTTTTTTGCACTTAAGGGGAAAAAAGCAATGATGGAAAGTGTGTACCCTTAGCCAAAAGAATAGCTTCCCCATGGAAATGTGTCTTTCTGGTTATTTTTCGTACTCCTACTCAACAATAATGAGACTTATTTTGAACCCTAATAACCTCTAAAGTTTTGTACGTTTGCTAATATTAGGATTATTATTTTGCATTTTAACAGATCGCACTTGTCCAAAAGTTGGACCAGAAAGTACTAACATCAAACTTAAAAAAATACATTGAACAACACCAATTTAACTTATTCTGCTGTGCTGTTGCATATTTCCTAAGCAAGTGCTGCAGAGGTACAGATATTCATGTCTCGCCACTGGACTTGGGCTCGAACTGATTGAATTTGGACTTGTGTGTCAGGGTATGACATCTTATTCATGCATTAGTTATACATGCAATACATGGGTTGACTGGTATCTATTCATGCATTCAAATCCCGGTGACTCAAACTCAGGGTACGGTGTTTCAGACTAATGTTTTCAGACTAATGACTCAGACTGATGTTATGATGGATAAGACTCACATTATGGTGGCTCAGACACATGTTGTGGTGGCTGAGGCTCATATTATGGTGTGACTCAGACTCATGTTATAAGACTTGGAATCAAGCACTGAAGACTCAGACTTGAGGTTCTCTGACCCTACTTCATCAATCCTGGAAGCTACACAGGCATGACTGCCTGCAAGCGGCAGGCATGGCCCCCAATATCGATATATTACATGGAAATATTTAAAGATCAAATACTTTGAGATAGGACAACAGCCACAGAACAAGTGGAAAACCTGTGTCTGACAAAACAAGGCCGAAGACGAATGGATACAGGACAATGGGAGATCTTGGTTCTCTCTGGCCGTGTGGCTGACCCCTGTTAAGCCGGGTCAAGTGTGTCTCTTGGAAGTCCCCAGGAGTCCACGGTGTCGAGGCAGATGGCAGATGGCCGACGTGAGGGCAAACCCATATTGAGTACTACAGGAGGCAGGCGGGCCAGGCCTCCCAACGCTCAGCCACCTGTGCTCCCGTGCAGCATAATTAAACTGGTGTTCGTCAACAATCTCCCTGGCACACAGCCCTGACTTTATGGCCCTGGTGTGGCACGCAGACGCGACCAGCCAGAGGAGGAAGCGTGCTGGGTTATAGCTATACAGTATAACTCATACGCCCTTCTCACACTCACACACTCTGCCCCAGTCCCCTTGACTTCTACAAATGAGGGGAATCGCATATCTGTGTATGTCTGGATAGTAACGCCGGAACTTCCTTTCTGTGCATGAACACCGAGCATTTATGTATTGATTGCGTTTTCCTTCTTCTCAATGGAAAAGTGCACGGTACCGTCACCATAGCATCTAATCTGTAAATCCTTGTCCTTTCTGGTGGGCTATTCTACAGTGTAGCACCATAGTGCTTGGTGCATCGTTTTGGACAAAGCAAACACACTGTGAGTGCTCGAGTGGCCGTTCTCGTGTGTGCTACCATTTGTGTTGCAAGAGGGCTTGGAACCGAGGATGAAAAGCTCTATAAACGACAAGTGAGTACTGGCCTTTTCACTCCATTAACATTCACACCACTTATTCTGCTTTGTATCTAGACTACGGTTCCTGATTCTTGTTGCATGGGTGATTTGCATACAGGAGGAGGTTTAGGGTTATGCATTGAACGACAATACCTTGATGTAGTCTTCTAGTCGGGTGTACATGTGTCTCGCCCCTAGCAGGAAGGAGAGAGGTGTCCCGTGGGGGCAGGAGGCACTGACCGCGTAAGTGATTTCAGGGAAGGAGCACAATTGGAAGCCAGCCTTGGTGAAGCGCTGCCCTAGTTCCTCGCCCCTGGTGCCGTCTCCCTCCCCCAGGACACTGCCCCCAGCACCGCCCTCGCACAGGACACTGCCCACAGCGTAGCGGCCACCCTCGGCCTAGACACACAGAGAGAGATTGGTACACGATGAAACAGGAAGAAGTCATGATAATCATGTAATTATTCATAATAACAAATTATTATCATCATACATTGCATATTAAAAAAGTACCCTTAAAGAATATGCATTATGAATAGGGATAGGGCAAGGGGAGAGCACACATACACAGACAGACAGTAGCCTTTGTTATAGTGATACCAGTCATAGTATAGGCTATCGGATGACTGTAGACACCATCAAAGCCATTTACTGGATTAATTATATTCAATATTCGTTGTGAGTTTAAAAATGTTTATATTTGGATGTAAGGTTTTGTTGTTATTGTCATTGTCACAAATGAAACAACAGAGCACCCTGAACGAGATGGCTGGACAACGCCTTCATCACTATGCCTTTCCCTCTAATAAAACCATGAGAGCCTACTTAAAGAATACGGATCAAAACCTTGGGACTTGCTCATTATATTTAGTTATTCCACCTTATCTCCTTTGCTAAAAGAAAATCCCCACTAGACTAGGGTCTATAAAACGTTGAGTCCAAAATATATGTTGCACATTATACAAATTAAACAAACACCTCAGCCGATAATAAATGATTTTCAATGCCAAGCAGGTGCCCACGTTTAAGGGATACATCCTCATTAGTGCGAGTCAGAGCACTAGTTTCAATGGAGCCTTTTGCAGCTCCACAACCATTACATTTGACCCCAATCTGAACGGCCATTAAAAAAAAGAAGCCAATTCTAAAATTCCCTGGCGAGCCACTTCACCATGGTCCACTCTTAGCTCCTTCAATAGGGTGATGCCGTTCTGAGTAAGGTTTGTTCTTCCTTCAAGTCTTGTATTGTTTGCTTTTTTTATCACACTTCCCATCCCACGCTATGAGCCGTTACTGGCCGAATTGTGCTTTGGCTATGTGCTGTGGCCAAGGCCTAACCTTATTTACCGCCTGCATTACACAAGGATTTTGATAATGACTCAGTGCGAATCATGCATTTTCAAGCTTTAACTGTGCATTGATATTGTAACCCCTCTAGGTAGGTAGTGTGTGCATGTGCATGCGTGCACAAAAGGTTATACATTCAATTTCGTCAAGAGCAGGGAGAAAAAATGAACTGTGCCGAAATTTTGAATTTGATACGGATTGCCTGACTTTCATTCCTTTGTGTCAAGGAAAGTGTGCGACGCCAACAACTTCAGAGGACTTTTGTAATAGGTTCTGCATGCATATTAGAAGTCTGGGGTGAGGCGGGTGTTCAGCATATAGAATAGGCTCTGACTAATGGTCTTCTCAACACGATGTATGCCATAACCGTGTCATTAAGGTAACTATGATTTAATTGATTTACATAATTTTGTAAGGTTTCAGGTTTATAAAAAACAAATATTTTTTTCTGAAGGCCTTAGTTTCCTTAACAACAAGGGATAGGAGACAACAAGGAAAGGCAGTGCCAGTGTGAATGTCTGTCCTACACAACAAGCCTGTTCACTCGACTGAGATGAGAGCCCTCCGGCCACAATGGATAGAAAATTCTTCAGGAGCGCATCATGTCCTTCAAAATTCCAAATCAATAGAGTAGAAGTGAGAGTGAAGTAGAACAGTATATATATCCAAAATAAAACATGGTATTACTGAAATGCAACTTCTTTGGGGATTAAACTGGGAACGGCTGTTGCAACGAATCCCAGACACATCATCACCAAGTTTTCACTGACGTTACCTAACCTGTCCATGGTCTTGCAACCCTTTTGACTGCGATGTATTGAGTGTGTATGTGGTGGAGACTACCACATAACCACCATCTGCGAGATAGGTGTGTGGAGAGATGAGTCATTCTGATTCCACCAGCATAGTTCCGGTTGTCAAATAATTCTTCACTTTGACTGTTTTGGTCTGAAGGGCCTCAGAAATCTGACCCTGGCCGGAAAAAGCCTTGTGGAAGCCACAGTGCAGCACATCTCGTCTTTGCCCCGTTATTGATTCACAACCTGTCCCACTTTCCCCGTATACGGTGCCTGCCTCATACTAATGAAAGAGGAACAAATACACACAAGGTACTAGGGTGGGTAGCACACTGGGAAAGAAGAAGTAAAACCCCTCCCAGCGTTTAAAGAGCTGTCCAGGACGAGGGTGCAGTGAGTGGGGTCTGTAATCCCTGCTTGCTGTTTGAAGCCAGAGAAAGTGCTAGATCCAGCCCTGTATCCATGGCAACCATCTCAGGGTCTACTACGCAAGCTTTTGCACATGTCGTTTGTTTAAACAATTATTAATGGCCGAGCAGAGTGAACTCAACCCTCCTCCTCCTTGGACATATGTTCCTTGGATTATTTGTCAACATGCCTCCCTTAAAACTATAAAATAATAACGTTGGCGGCTGGAACACATTCTGGAGCTGGGACTCTTAATGAGCCGGGATCATTAAGCCAATTAGCTGAACTTGGATCAGAACTTGGCTGTGACTGTGTGCAGACGAGCAAGGACCCATGGCTATCCTAATTGCAGGCTTTGGGAAAAGGGGATAGTATAAAACAAAAGGGTTTGGAAGTGGGGCAAGAAAGGGAGCTATTCAATTCTGGTTACATTCCTTCCTGTGGTGCACAGCCATTGGTTGTTATGCAGGTCTGAGATAGAAAATTAGCCTACTGCATATTTTTACATAGTTGACCAGGTCTGTGGGCTATAAGACGGTATAGGTCTGCCCTTGGTTTAATAACAGTTTGGTGTCACCATAGGGGAGGATTGGAGGGGATGGATTAATAAAATTACTTAATGAAATTTACCTACGAGGTGGTATGCATGATGACCCCAGGTTCAATTGGTTGATTTATTGCAGATTTGTTGAGCGATATGCACCAAGAATCAACTGAAATGACTAGGTCCCTTTCATATGAAAGGTCTGCATTAAGAAAAAGATAAAGCAGGGACCTGCTTTGGCCTCTGTCATTGAAGTCACTATGCTGCTTTGTTTTTGTTTTTTTTACAAGAAAAACCTGCATTTTATATCATTCAATTGGCACCAATTCAACACAGGACAGATATTTTACCATGTAACCCATACCCAAAGTTTTGACTGCCAAACTATTTGAAAAATGTAATGCAAATACAATCCTACAGATGCTGCCGGGTCTAGAAAAAGCCACCAAGATGGTGGAGCACAGACAGAAACCGGTCATTTTATAGGTCTACAGACATCCACATGTTGGAACAGAGACAATTAAGGCTTAAGAGTGGAGGACCCAAAACGTATTGAAATTAACTATAGTAGTTACTGTTTATGGAACATGGTTCTACCACCATCTAGCGGTCGACTAAAAACATAATAAAATGGTAATTTACATGAATCTTAGACAAGCTACATTTGAAGCTTGTACTAGCAACACAAAAACATATGTACTGATTGAATTGCCTAAGAAGGGATATGCATGTTTACCTTTTTAGGATCATCATATAATACCCGAATGTTGGCAACCTTAGGTTCAATACTCCTACACTCCATCAAAACTTGTTCCCATTCTCTGTATGGTCCCTCCTTGAATTTATAGGCCAGTGTAATGTTCTTGATTGGAGGACAGCCAGACCGTATGATAATCTCGGAGACATTTCTCAAGTACAAAACAAACCCTACTATGGTTCCCAGAACACTAAGTATTATACAGAGAAATGCCCATTCTGACATAACTGATCCCAATACTGGTAAATCAACTGGTTCCAACGTCGAACCAAAAATCTAAAATAATTGTAGTGATTAAAACTTCAATTTTGTTGATATATTTCTATATTTCGTTTGAAGAGTCCAACTTAATACATCCATGTAGTACCACACATGCTTGTAACTTAGCGGACACAGATCGCCAGAATATCTGTATCATTTGAAACCGCTTCCTGGATGATACCATTATGTCGCCGCAATAGGTGGCTTTAGAAAACAAACAATTTCCAGTACTATTTACTACTTCAGTGTGTTCCTTATAAATTTGCAGCATTTAAGAAAAGAGAGATACATCGGTGGGTTGCTTTTGTTTATTTATTTTTAATCGGAAAAAAACGTATTTCTAAAAGTATGCGCGTAACGTATATAATGTGTAGGAGAGCGGCTCGTTGGTGCCCCCGTCGGCGTGTGGAGTCAGTACCTCAGTCAGTCTGAAACCAAAGCAATATGGCGGGCCAGGAAGATCCAGTCCAGCGAGAGATCCACCAAGATTGGGCCAATCGAGAATACATAGAAGTCATCACAAGCAGTATAAAGAAAATTGCTGACTTCCTGAATTCCTTTGGTAAGAAAAATAATATCCAACGCACTTTCAATAATATTCAGAATAGGATATATTAACCGGTGTAGTTGTGTAGCTAACCTAGCTAACCTAGCTGATGTAGTTGACCGAGCTAGCGTAAGATGAATGTGATGTTTACGGCCACTCCCAATACTATATATTGTTCTTTTTCATTTTCTACTCATCTCATCTTCTACTCTGTTACTGCGATTGATGAATTCGGGGACACGGTTTAATGGGAATACTGGGATATTATTATTATATGTAATTGGGAAGCCTGTCTCGGTGTTATGAATATTGTTCCCGTCGGTGTTCGGGTTAAAACTTACTGTCACTGGACACAGTGCCGGAGGTTCCGTAGACGTCCATAACACCTAATGTGTTGAGATGTTGTTACAGACATGTCGTGTCGGTCCCGGCTGGCCACACTCAACGAGAAACTGACAGCGTTGGAACGGCGGATTGAGTACATTGAAGCGAGAGTACGTACACTGATGGTTCATGTCGTTTTAGCGTCGATGCAAAGAAAATCATAGTAAGAACTAATACGACTAACGTGAATGTTTCTCTCCAATCAGGTCACAAAAGGAGAGACTTTAACCTAGAAGCTTCGCGGGATGTGGAAATCCAAGCTTCCCCGACCCCCTTCACCACCGTTCAACATTTTTCATTCGATGTCTGGGAAAGTCATGTTCAATTTTGGGACCATGTGAATATGTTTAATTGTCCAGTTTTTATATGATACATGAATATGGTGTGTATGTGTGAACGTTTTTTGTCCCCTCTCAGTGTTGTTGCAAATGCTTCTGTTTTTCCTTTTGTTTCTATACAATATTAAGCATCTTTATATTTAATTAATACAAATTAGTTCATTAATACAAAAGGGTAATAAATGGATAACCCCCCTGTGCCATGCCATGCTTCACTAGTTGTGTATTCAGCCTTATGGCCATGTAGAGTATATTGTTGGTATTTAATAACTCGTTTTCATGCTGTAATAAAGGGAACATAATGACTTGTCTGTTTTCTTGTGTATGTCTTATTATATAAATCGTGTCAATTACTTAAAAAATAGACGTCTGTATTGTTGTGCTATTTTGCTAAGAAATGTGAAACAGTAAAGCCCTAGATTAAATGCGATAGGCCTACTATCTGGGCATCTTTTTCTGAAGTTGGGCTCAGGCCCTTGTTTTTTTAAGTTCTGTACGTGGGCTCCATGTTTATTTTTTAAATCTAGGTGTATTGTCAATTCAACATCGACTTACCGTTAAACATTGGACTGAGACCCACGCCCTACTTCAGATCAATGGACTTGATTGTTTTTTATTTAAAATAATTAAACATCGACTAGTTGCTAAAAACTGCCCATCTCTAATGTAGCATTGACATTTAGGTAGGCCTACATATTACTTCAGCATGTGAAAAGTGCAAATGTTTAATTTTGATACATGTTTACAGTTGGAAATCATTCGAGTCAGAAAATTCAGGTTAACAGTTAAGTGACAAACCGTAGATTATAGAAATAAACCTCCAAACCATGGATGCATGGATCGTGTCCCAAATATAGCTCCAACCTCCCCAACCAACCTCTTCACGATCTATCTAAAGTACCCAGCATGCACCTCGTTTTGCCCTGATGCATGTTGGGATAAAGAAAGGGGACGCATCGCAGATTTCGGAGGTTTGGTTAGGCGAGTCGTTGAATTGCCAATGATTGAGGCTTAGATGGTGACTGCAATCAAGCTAGTAATTGAATCTGAAAACTGCTTATCACCCATTCATAACACAATCTGAGCGGTGCGACACGTTCTCCATAAATACGTGAGTTTGGTTCATTTGGAACGTATGAGCTACGAGGTCGTGGTGCGGGAGTGAACGGACTTGTTTTTAACATGTTTCGATATAACGCCTCGTTTTTGCTGATCAGCTCGGTAATGGGTTGGCATCGTTCATACTCTGTTAATTAAATACTGAACCAACTGTTTAGTGATGCTCCTGTTGTCTCCATGGAGACTTTTGTTCTTGTTTTAAGGTCGTGTTATTGGTGAATCTGTTGAGACATGGGGGGCGACAAGCGGTGAGTAAAAAAAAAAAACATACCTGGCCACCTTATTGGACTGCTTTCGTGCCTGAATAGATTGCTGTCTGACTTGTGTTTTAAAGAAAAACGAATGGCACTGTATGACCGAGTTAAAGTACAGGACAGGGTTGGTTATAATATAGGGCATAGAGCATGTAAAATAATGCATTATTGCACAACTATAATTCATCCGTAAATCACGTTAGTCTATTTTTCAAATACGTTAGAACCAAACGATGATAAGATACATAAGTTATCAAACATAGGTAACAATACGATTCTATCACGTAAATCTCATGCCTTATGTTGCTCTAAACCTCAAGACACACAATGTTTATTATTTGCACTAAGACGTGGCTTTGCTATGACCATGGGCATGAACTTATGTTTATTTGCAAGTGTCACCCGTCAGGTTTTTTCCAGTAGAGATTCATTCCATGTAAGGCGACTCCCTCGCCCTTAGAGAGAGTGAAATGCTAGCTATTTTACTATCCGAGTTTAGATGCTAATCTAAAATCTGCTATTTGAGACTGCCATTTCTTAAATAACCACAATACGGACCATTGAGTATGGCAAGGCTTTTTATGGGTCATCGGATTCCAGTATCAATAGAGGACAAATTCATTTATTTTATTTTATTGTTTTTAGAGGGATAGTATTTTAACAAGTGTACAATTCTTTGTGCATCTCATGGATTTTCTGGATAGGATTAGTCGCACAGAGCGAAGCGGCAGATATGGCTCGGATCAGTCACGTGGCGACTCGGAGTGGCGGGAGAGAAGAGGACGTGACCAGGACCGAGAACCGGACCGAGACCACGATATGCGGCGCTGGGGTGAAGACAGACGCGGTGACCGCTATGACGGAGACCGGCGAGGAAACCGAGACCAGAGTCCAGAGGTAGAAGCCCATTCCAGCCATTGTTTTTTTCCCTGCACTGCAGAGGACGTGTATTCCTGAACTGCAACCATACTTAGCAGTTGCCCTCCTAACCTTCTTATCTCTTTGCACAGATCTACCAGAGAGAGCGAAAAAGGCGGAATAGTGACCGATCAGAAGACGGCTATCACTCTGATGGAGACTACCCCGAGCAGGATTTCCGTAGAGAAGCCGGAGATGATAGGAAGAGCAAGACCATCATGCTGTGGGGGCTGCCTCATAACATCACTGAGGATGAAGTAAGTATTGATTTTGTCCACCATGGAACCAATCTTCTTATTTTTGACTCGGAGATGGGACCGTTCAAATTTCTATTGGGAATTCATTTTAGTATTTGAATAAGGTGCTGCATCTTGAATGCTGTAAAATAACATTTGGGATTCTGTGTTTGTTTCCAGATTCGAGGTGCAATTGAACCCCTGGAAGGCCCACAGCCAGTAGACATCAGGCTGGTGAAGAAAAAGACAGGTGAGGGCCAAGTGTACCATGGATCCCTTCCATCCCCAGGTGTCAGACCATAGGGCCAAACTGCTTCTGTGTAGTCCTGTTTCGCAATGGCAGTGTAGAAGACTGGTTTTGGATTAATTCTACAAGGAACCAAAAAACAAAATGGCCTCCATATTATTCCAATGTTTTGTGGATGTAGAGGGTAAGTAGGAATCAGCAGGAATATTCATTTTTTGGAAAATGTCAAGTGAAAGTCTGTCTACCACACTTATGTGGTATAAGAAGTGACGTTCACCAAGATGTCTTGCTATGGTCAAACTGGTAGGGAATGTTTGCCCAAACAAAGGACTTGCGTCATGAAGCAGTTTGTGACAAGAGTTTGAAACATATGCCCTTGGACTCTGACTAACACGCCTCCCGTCTATATTTGAATGCTGTCTCTAGGTATAAGCCGAGGTTTCGCCTTCGTGGACTTTTATCACTTGCAAGATGCTACCCGATGGATGGAGACCAATCAGGTTGCTTTACAATCGCCAAGCCTAGAATCTACCTTGGGGATATGAAAAGTTATCTAAACAGCAACCAGAATGCATTGAATAAGCACTGTGAAAAATGCAAATATATAGTATAAAAAAGGATGCTGAATAATCTCCATACACGGTCACAAGCACTCATGTTGCTTCTCCCAGAACGCTAAAGATGATGATATTGTCATCGCAGAAGGACTGTATATTATCACTGAAACCCCCCCGGAGAACGCAACAAGAGAACAGTGGCATTGCCGTGTTGAATGTAGACTTCCACTTCAACATTTTTCTTTAACCGAGACCTAGAATTTGTTTTTATTTATGACTTTCATTTTCTCTGTTCTATTGTTTGGTGCGGGATGCCCACCTCTGGTTTTACAGAAGGCAGTCAAACAATTCCATCAGGATGACATTTGTTCCAGCTCAGTCTGGGCATTCGGGTCCCAAACACTTTTTTTTTTTTTTTTTTTAAACAGCCCTCTATGCAGCATTCACACATACACACCCATATGGCTGCCTTTAACTCACAGTCTATCTGAGAGTGGAGGGCTTCCCTCTTCTCCCTTCCATCACTACTTGCTCTGTAGAGAACAGGACCCAGCGCGAAAACAGGACTGATTTTGTTTCATTCCCTCCCATTCTTGCAGAAACGTCTGACAATCCAAGGCAAATATGTGGACATGCAGTACAGCAACCCCCGGAACAAGTTTGAAGACTGGCTATGTAACACTGTAAGTTGCTGCTCTGGCTCGATTTCATAGCCACTTTGCCCCGTCTGTGATTGTACAGAAGATCCACTTCGATTTCTAAGCCTCTTTGTAGCGCTATGTGATGTCCTTTAGTCTTATCTTATCGTGAACTTATTTGGGGGGTGGTAAGGGGTAGATAAGCCAAAGGTGTCTTTATCACAGGTAAGTACGGTATGCTGCATCAAATTGGATGAGTGTTTTCTTAAGGCAGCACTATTCAGGGCCTTAGCTGTATAATCAATAAAAATGATGTAAACGGTTACTTTCAGTGTGGCCTGTACAATTTCCGGAGGAGGCTGAAGTGCTTCAGGTGTGGAGCAACCAAAGCCGGTAAGTAGTTTGTCAAACAAGAGGCCGCTAGCTGCAGCCATCTGGACGTCCTCAGACACAGTGCTGGGCTGCAGCACGCGGCAAAACCAATAGATGCCCATGTGCCAGACCTGCCTGCATTGTTCAGTGGGAAGCTTCACTCGAGTTGCTTCACTCGATAAGTGCAGATTCAAAATCGAATTGTGAGTACAGATGTAGGTCTTCCAGAGTTAGGCAATGAGCTGGGCATCTTGTTCCGGCATGCTTAGTTGGTAGTTTAAGATCAGCAGGGAATTTGACACCCTAAAACCTTTGGTTGGGAGTGGAACGTTCTGACCACTAGACGGTACTGCCGTGTTAGTGGGGCATTAGGAGGACAGTCGATCCAAACACCACTCCCATTGGTTCCCTCTGTTGCCTTAGGGCAAGGTATTTGAGATGGACAGATGCACAAGATGTAGGCCAATGCAGTGGGAAATAAAACCCCAACTCGGGAAGCGACGCTAATGTCCCCATGTCAATTATGTCATTCTCTTAACAGAGGGTGAAGGCGGCGGCCCCTCCGGAGTCTCTGAGCCCCATCCCACGCCAGACTTCTACGGGGACAGTAAGTTAGTCCCCGACCTCAACCGCCGTCTAATGAAGAACGAGGCTGCTCTGCCCCTGCAGGTCTCGCGAGACACGTTATCGCTATTAATGGCTATTTCTCCCCTCTTTCTTTCTTCTTTTTTCTTCTCTGTGCAGCGATCATCCTCAGAAATATAGCCCCTCTGACCACGGTTGAAGCCATCCTGACACTGTTGGCGCCCTACGCCAATCTCCTGCCCAACAACATCCGCCTCATCAAAGACAAGCTGACGGGACAGAACAGAGGCTTTGCCTTCGTGCAGCTCTCCTCTCCTTTGGTAAACAGTCTACAATATTTGTAACCCATTCCTTCACTTCAATATGATTCATACCGTGTGACTATTGCTCTCAATGTACCCTTTTTTATTGTGTAGTCGATTTGCTACTATAGCGTGAATAAATAAAATAAATCTTATAATCCGCATCCTTGTCTTTCCCAGGAGGCCTCTCAGCTGCTGACGATCCTGCAGGGGCTGCAACCTCCGTTGAAGCTGGACGGGAAGACGATAGGCGTGGACTACGCCAAGAGTGCCAGGAAGTACGTCCCCTGTGAGCCTGCTGTGGGATTTCTCCTAGTGTATGAAGCCCTGGCCTATGACTCAACAACCAGCTTGTTTTAATTAAACGACTTGTTCTATTAGGGACCTCCTGCTTTCCGACGGGAATCGTATCAGTGCCTTCTCCATGGCCAGCACGGCCATCGCTGCCGCCCAGTGGTCCTCCACTCAAGTAGGTCCACAGTGCTCTCAGAACACACCGGATGTGCTTCGTGTGGATATCAAACGGGAGAACCAAAGCAAACGGCCCCTTGTTCTGTCTCTAGGCACAGCAGGGCCCGGACGCCATGTCGGAGTACAGCTATCTGCAGGAGGGCTACGCCCCATTGTCTCAGGTCAGTCCAGACACTGTGTCTGCACATCACCGCCAGCCCCGGGAGGCTTTGTGTCTCGGGTCAACGGCCACCCGCTCTGAAAGGTGTTCACCGCTGGTCATGCATGACTTGGTAACCAGTTAACCACTGTGTATGACTGCTTGATGACAGGACTTCCAGGCGTACTACCAACCCGCCGCTGTGCCAGAATCCTCCCAGGCCAACGGCATACTAGGAGGTAGGCTTGGATGAAAATGGGAATTGTTTCTTTATTTATTGTAGTTCAAATAGTGAACTAATGGTTCCCCTTTTTAAAACGGAATATGGTCCCATCTATTGTAATATATATCGGTTTACATTTTTTTTCTGTGAAGTTTACAAATCGACATGCACACTGTTTGTCTCAATCTGACGATCTTGATCGTGGAGTTAGTTGTAGTAAACAAAATATATTTCCTTCCTTCTAGCGGCCCCTGTTGCAGCCGGGGTAATCATTTCCCAAACCGCGCAGGTGTACCAGCCACAAATCATCGGGCAGCCGGCGGTCATGGTAAAGCCCTAGCCACTGCTCCTCGCACTGCATGCTGCGTTTCCACAATGCTATTGAGTGGTCGTTTTCCGAGGCCTCCCCTAACTAGTGCGCCTTGTAGGCCTCTCGCGTCGGCCACCTGCCGGACACAGCCCACCATCATGGGCCACCGTCAGCTGCCACAGCCGTCTGCGGAGCAGCTGCCACCACCACCGCGCCACATGCCTCCGGACAGAATCCTCACTCTGGTATGAACACGCTGTACCCCATGTCAAGCAATCCCTCCTGGCTACAGTGTTGTTGAATTCATTATGCTATGTATTAGTGCTGTCAGTTAAACGCGTTATTAACGCAAACCAATTCTAACGGCGTTAATTTTTTTATCACGCGATTAACGCAATTTTTTTATTTTTTGGTAATAACTTTTTTTGGGCTCAAAACAAAGAAGCAGTAGCCTGACTTCTATGTTCATCGTATGTTCGTATGTTTGTATGTTCATCGTTTAATTGCACTATAGGCTCCCTTTTTTTGTATCGTCCTGTTTTGATCAGTAAATGTTTTTTTATTGATAACAACATTGGCATATATGCCAATGTTGTTATCAATAAAAAAACATTTGCACAAGGCAAGCCGATGCACTTCTCCATGTTGATAAGAGCATCAAAATGAGAATTTAATGGGACAAAGAAATCAAGGGATATTTAGCATAGAAAGAAAATTGCGATTAATCGTGAGTTAACTATGGCATTAATGCGATTTAAATATTTGAATCTCTTGACAGCACTACTATGTATGCATTCATTTAGTTCAAACTTGAATTACATTTTCAACCGTTCCTTAAATCTGGTGCGGGATTGAACATGTAGATGCTATTAGGCGGTTAGCCCGAGCGATCCGATCGTATGCTCATGTCAAATATGTTTTGCTTCCGACAGCTGCCCCGGACATATCCACCTATCAGTACGACGAATCCTCTGGCTACTACTACGACCCACAGACGGGCCTGTTCTACGATCCAAACTCCCAAGTATGCACAACCCCACAACCTGTCGACTTAACCCGTGTGTTTGGCCGAAACTCCGTCAAAATGGGCTCTGACGTCGCGGCGTGTCGCCCCGTTTCCCCCCCCCCCCCTGTAGTATCACTACAACGCCCAGACCCAGCAGTACCTTTACTGGGACAGCGAAAAGCAGACGTACGTCCCCGCTGCGGCCGACGCAAGTACGGGCGACGGCATGGCCGCCCCCAGCAGCGCAGCAGGCACCAGTAAAGAGGCGAAGGACAAGAAGGAGAAGCCCAAGAGCAAGACTGCACAGCAGGTTGGAACTTGCGCGTATTGGCGATACTGGTGTATCTTTTTGCTTTGGCTGCAATCTCTGGATTATATTTGTTTATTGTAAGAGAACGCATTGTGTGGAAAAGGTATCTCAGTGTTGTGCTAAAGCCCGGCTGTGCCTCTCCCAGATCGCCAAGGACATGGAGCGCTGGGCCAAGAGTCTCAACAGGCAGAAGGAGAACTTCAAGGGCAGCTTTCAGCCCGTCAGTCACGAGGAGCGGAGAGAGGCAGCCGCCGCCGACGCCGGCTTCAGCCTGTTTGAGAAGAAGGTACCTTGACTGACCCCTCCTCCTGTGTTCAGAAGATCTCTCACGGTGCTTTCTGTGTTGCGGTTGTAAACGGCCTTGTGGGGGGTTTGTTCTCAGCAGATGGGCGGTTTCGAGGACGTCGTGCCAGAGCTACCGAGAGGAGTGGAGGAAGAGCTACCGTCCTCCAGCTCTGTAAACGCAAGCAAGGTGAGACTGGCCGACGTCGTCCTTCCTCTGGGACAACAGAAACCGGTTTGGACGCACGCTGGTTCAGCGGCAGTCACTAACTTGTTTACCCAACAGTGTGGTCTAGTGGCGGCCTACAGTGGGGACAGTGACCCTGAGGAGGTTGCCAGCGCGGAGCAGGACTACGGCGGAGAAGACGGTTTGACGGACTGGAAGAAGATGGCCTGCCTGCTGTGCAGGAGACAGTTCCCCAACAAGGACGGCCTGGTCCGCCACCAGCAGCTCTCTGACCTGCACAAGGTGAGGTTACCGCTTGCACTGAACAGCAGTGACTAACCAATCACTGGTTAAGACGGTCATTGTTGGTGGAACGATTTGTTTAACTGATCTTGTCTTTCTTTATTTTTCTTTCTTTGCAGCAAAACTTGGAAGTTCTCCGTAGATCCAAATTAACCGAGGCCGAGCTTGAGGAGTTGGAGAGGAAGGAGACTGAGGTATGTTGCTGGATATACTGTGACCGGCCCCAAATATTCTTATAACGAATGATTTCTTTAATTTGTTTTATTGCTGCTATTATTAATCCATAATAGCAGCTGTTTTCTCTCTGTGTGGTAAATGGCACCAGTGCTGCTGTGCAACGTCACCAAAAGTTTGGACAATGTTCATACCTGCTTTTCTTGGATGTCTGACTAACTGATCTACCTTCTCAGGGTGGGCTACCTAAGCCCCTCACTTTCACACGCTTTCATCTTCAATCTTAAAGCCCATTATTTTGTGCCGAGTTTGAATCGGAAGCTTATGCATTTCAGAATAAAAGGCATGTTAAGCTCTTGGCTCAACAAATGTAGGTAAAGGCCTGTTCTACTAGCCTTCTTACATTTGAGCTAGGATAGGAAATGGGTGCTATTAAGTACAAAATGAATCTTATTCAGGCTACAATGAATTATTTTGGCTACTGTGACCTATACCACGGTTTGGGAAACTTTGAACGTTTAGGCTACGAAATAGATTGTGACGAGGCACTTTATACCATCAGTCAAATAAGTCAGGCAAAATAATTTGTCAAAGCATGGGCATGATTGGTTTTGCCTGTAACCATGGCAGCGCAGTACGTCGAGGGAGCCCAGGCCAGCTGTCCGTTCTGTCGATTCAAGTGACGGACAGCACAGCCTCAGTGGGGTGTTCAATGTGTCGGAACAGCGGCTCGGTGTCATTCAGTCAAGGGAAGATGGGCACTGTGAATTAACTTTTTTTTTTTTTAACCACTGTCAGGCTAGTAGCATGATAGTGGCCAACTCTAAAGGCTGTTCCCTCCTCTTGTTGCACAGTTGAAATACAGAGACCGGGCGGCTGAACGCAGAGAGAAGTACGGCATCCCCGAACCTCCAGCTCCTAAGAAGAAGAAATTCGCTGCGCAGCCGCCACCAGTCGTCATGTAAGTTTAAACTTGGATCATGGATTTCCTTTTTATTCTGAATCCCTTGCCTAATCTTTTATGCAGATAATACTTCAGTTAGCCTTGTGTGACCTATATCACTGAATATATTTTATAAAGCAACATAATACCTGGAACTGAACCTTATTATCACATAACAGCCAAAGTTGATTCGCGCTGATCAGTCAAGTCGCTGATTACACGCGAGCTTGAAAGTGAGTAATGGATTATCTTGGGGCCAGAGGGGGGCAAACTGGCTTGGCCGCTGCCATTGTGGAAGGGGTTGGCCACATTCAAGGGATGGACGATGTTGAGCTGTGACACTAGAGAACAACCTGTGGAAGAAGTATTCTCTCATACAGGATTGATGTGTATTTAAGTGGATCTCTCAGCCGTCAGCTTTGCAGAGAATCTGAAGGTATCGATGGTCGCGTGTTTGGAAAATCGTGGACTTTCCACAGACCTGTAACATCAGCACTCAGTTGTCTGTAGAACCGACTCAAGATTGTGACTCTTGCACGAGAAAACGTTGCACTGTAGTCACCGGGTTCAATGTGTGTTATTGGAGGCTTATGCTTTAATCAAAGGCACTTGAGCATTCCATCTGCAGGCCTTTTTTTTTTTTACATGATTTTAATTTTAATCAAGATGACGTTTAACCTAAGTCTCCCTTCGTCCCATTTCCTTGCAGTAACTATGAGCAGCCCAATAAGGACGGCCTCAACAGTGACAATATCGGCAACAAGATGCTACAGGCCATGGGCTGGAGAGAGGGCAAAGGGCTCGGTCGAAACCAGCAGGGCATCACCGCCCCCATTCAGGTACCACTCAATATCATTTCTCCGTTGGTTGTTAAGCATCATCCTACGTTCAGCAAATCAGCGTATGAATTGAAAAAATACAAAAATCCGGCTGTGGAATTAATTTGTTCGTCGTTTGGTCATTTCCAGGCTCAGTTGAGAACGAAGGGAGCCGGTCTCGGAACCAAAGGTAGCAACTACAACCTCACCGCCTCCGACACGTACAAAGACGCAGTCCGCAAAGCCATGTTCGCACGCTTCACTGAAATCGAGTGAGGGAGTGGTGTCGATACGTTCTCCCTCCCTCTGCTCCCTCTGCTATTGGACAACTGGCCCACTGCTAGGAGCAACATGATGTCCTTTTCCAATACAAGTCGACTTATGAAGAAGCGTGTTTAGGACTGTAATTAATTTGTACATAAGCAGAGTGTTTTACTGTTTTAATGGTTGTTTTTTTCTGGTCCTTATTTGTCTGAGCATGTTAACATTAATTGTACAGGGTTTTTTTTAATGAAAATATTGTCTCATGTTGTACATGAAATAAATGACATAAGGCAGTCCGTGGTCTTTGTCTGGATTTTATAATTGTAACGGTTGAATTTTTTTCTCAAATTCCAAACTATTTAATTTCACAGCAGCCTCCAATCTGGAATTGGCAATGATGCTCATTCCTTTGAGCATCAAAGGAATCTTGACTGTAATCCTTTAATTTTTTATCCAATTAGAGACAGGAAGTTACATAGGATTAGATTAACTAGTATGAATCTTGACAAGAGTGGCCTGTTGATGACCCTATCAAGCGGTACCGTCGTCGTACTAGGTTAGTATATAAAGATGGGCCGAACTTTGAATCATGAATGGAGCAGTTCTTTTTTTATTTATTAATGAGGCACATTCTTGTGAAATTATCCTTTCCTCTTGCAGGACTCCTGCGGGTTGCCACGGTTAACCTGCCATCCCTGGGCACATGTTTACCCTGCCTTGTGCAATCTGCTCTCCATTTTGTGTCAACCCGTTCCTGCCGCTCCCCTCTGTCCTTAATAAACTAGGATTGTTTCTGGTCGTTCTGTATAAGGGCCACCATTGGTTTACGAGGGGAGGGTGTGTCAAACTAGAACGCTTGGTGCTGCAATGCTGTGCGTGTTTTATATTTGCCGATAAACAGGAGGTTGGGTCAGTGTGTGTTGCTCAATGGGAGGAAAAACTGAATGCAGTGTCCTCAAGAGTTGCTTCCATATTTTTTCTAAAAAAGGTGTATAGCTTGGTACCTCAAGCTATGAGAACCTCATAATATAAACCGCACTAATAGGCACGATTATTTTTTAACCCAGATCAATAACTTTTTACGTTTTACTCATATTTTCTGTTGTGTTTGGGTGGGGTTGGTTGAAGTGAGGACACTTCTTAAGTCAAAGCAGCTTGTGTGTTCCTATCTTTACCAGCAATATTGAAGTTATCTGTGCCGGCCAAATTTTGGGATTCTGTTATCTATACCCCCTCGAATCTACACTTTCAGCATTTCACTGTTTATAATGCAACATCACTGACAATAGCCCTCTGTGGGTCTATTCTTTTTCTTCTATAATCTTCAGCTAAGCCATTTAATTGGTAACATTTTCCCTGTAATGATCAGAAGCAGAACATGTTATCCATTAAGATATATTGTAATAAATGAGAGCTAAGAGTAAGCATCTCGAGACCGTGATAAAGGGCTATACAAATGAATTTGTCTTGACTTAACAAGTGAAAGGTGGGTGGCATGGCATTCCCCTAACACATCAATTTGGGGGATTTTTGCCCAATTTGGATGTAGATGTTTATGGATTTAACCGCAAACATTACCGAGATCATTCCAATTATTATTTTAAACACTGCTTTCTTTTGTCTAAGCATGAACTTTCTGTTTGTTGTCTTTATGTCATGAGAGCGTAGGGGGATCAGCAGCAGGTGTGATTAAACAAACATCGCTCCATAGAGTAAAGCTCTTACATTTGGCAGAATGATTGTTTCATGCAACATTGAATATCCCATTGTGTTCGTAAAAAGCTTTGGTAAAAGCCCACTTAAAGTAAGAAAATGATTTACTCCATATTTGACATACTTGATAAGAACTTTAACAGCCACGGTGTACTTTTCAGGTTTGTATGGAATCTTGGAATCTCTTTTATTTTTTAATACAAGAAAAAATGCATTGTTCTGGCATTCTTCAAGCAGGCTGGAGACCAGCCTTTGTGCTTGCATCAAAGTGAGAGTGACTGTTTGGAGAAGCCTTTTGCTGATAAACTTGACAGGAAGGTTTGGGGGACAAACGTGTTTGCTTTGCTATGTACCCTTTATAGTGAATTGTCAGAGAGAGCATTGCTCTCGGGATTTGGAGATCAAGGTCTTTGTGTGTTTATGCTTGAGAGGATCCGAGAGAGCTACACCAGCCCCCTGTAAATGGTGAAACGGTGATTAGTTACCTGTACGCACAGTTTGTTTCTGCTCCCTAGAATTTATAATTAAAGACCACGTTATCTTTTTTAGACTGGTAAAGTTTAAAATTATATTTCAGTTACTCCCAGATGTTGCGCTAGATAATAAAACACAATCCTTCGGTGAGGCCAGTCCCCATGGATGTCTTCATGTGGTGTGGGTTCTGAAGCACCCTTTACTGCTTGCATTGTAAAAGACCAGCAGACTGCATTCAGCCCATCTCTGTACAGGTCCTAGATCTCCTGTTGTGAGTACTGCTCTTATGTTGACGTTCCCTTCTCTGTTTCTCTGATTCTCTCCTTTCTGTATGACACCCAAAACCCAGAGAAATAACAGTCCTCGGATGACATTTCTCCTTGTGCTTACAGTAAAGGGCCCTTTTGACCCAAGCTGGTTCTTCTAAACCAACACGCTTTGGCCAGAGAGGTGGGATGCATGTTCAAGGTCCATGTGAGGGAGCGTATGGCTGAGACTTTGCTAAAGTTGCATTGACAAAATGGCCTTGCTGTTTTCATAGGGGGTATCCCCTTCTTAAACATATTGGGGCAAACTGTTTAACTCCTTAAGACCCTTGAAGCACAGACCAGAGGAGATTCTACACAGGTAAACATTCCACATACATTCATTCAACAATGTAAGCACTATTTTAAAAGGTTTTTATCTATATTCTTTCAGTGGGTATTTCCATCCTTTGGTTGCGGCCTGGGCCTATCTCAGCATGAACCCTCTTGAATGGGAGCAGCCCGTCACAATTTACACACAGTTACCCTGTGGGCAACTCCAGGCTACTCTACATGTCTATAGTGGTGGGAGGAAAACTTAGTAATTGGAGGAACCCCACACATTAACTCCCATTGTGAAACATGTTTGTGAGAACAGGTTTAAATGATGGTGAGGCACTTATTTGGGTACATGTGAGCGCATTATTTCCTGCATTAAATAGAATGTTAAATTAGATTAGACATGGAAATACAGTCTTGTGCTGCGCACTACAACCTCCGCAGCACATTCAAGGGGAATACTGAAACAGCACACAAAAGTAACATGCCAAATGTGTTTATCCTTCTATTGGTAAGGAAAACGTGGCCAGGTTTCCAATGCTCATTCCTGTGGTCTTGTCGGCATAACCTATTACCTACATATGAATGATTCCTTTCCAAATTAGGTTTAAATTGATTCCTGTAACTTAATCCCTGTTTATCTATAACGTTTTTTAACAATATATTTACAATATTGGCATTAACAAACATTTGACCGCTCTGCATGTTGTCTATAAGTGTTTTTCCATTATTGGTAACACCATTTGTCTTTTTATTGAGGCACCGTCTGTGTTCAGTGTCCGTGTTATTCCTTGGGTGCGCACACTATCCTATACACACATGTACACGTGTGTTGTTACCTTGTTTCAACAAGTTTATTTTACATAAATGGCAGTGTCAGTGTTTTTATATTCCTGGTCCATTAATCGGTTCTAATAACCATTCCAAAAGTAATCTAATTCAATAATATTGTTCATCAAATTCTTAACAGAAAACTTTTGGCATAGGCCTATTCATTAAAATTCACAAATATATATATAGGGCCTATATCAGGGCGCGGTCTAAAATACTTATTCAAACACTAGTAGGCGGTTTTTAAGTCGTCTATATTGGTTGTTAACATGTTGTAATTTTGCCTACCCTGTGACATTTTTCTGTACCGATAGAAATTCGTTCGCTGCGTACGTGCGTAAATTCAGTGTAGCGCGTATTTTAAAACCCCTCTTTTTGCCCCTGTCTGTATCTCTCGGATGTTGCCGATTATTTCCAAGACAAAGTGGGAAATTGCTCAACAAGGTTATAGCCTAGTGGGCAAGAAAGAGGCGGACCCAAACCGACCCCCACACTTTAGCTGCTGACATGTAGCCTTACAAATCGTTTCCCGAACCGTCCTCATTTTCTGCGCCTTCGCGAGAGCGTCCAGGCTAAATAAACCATTATTCAGAGAAAGTCTCAACTAAGGATTTTAAACTGTCGAGGAACTGCCATTAGGATTTTTCGTTGACTATCAAGTCATTACCACTGGTCAGTGGAATTAATCGGAAACCGGCGTGACAGTTTATATTTTGGTAAGATTGGTTACTTTATTACCTTCTATTTGAATGCAATGCAACTTACACGTGGGGAATTTTCCCATTTCTAATGTACAAGTCGGAACTACTCTATGGTCTACATATCAATGAACAATATTATGTATGAAGTGTCTTTTGAAACAGGAATGAAAATGAAGTTAAGGTAAAACAAAAACATTGTATGAAAAACATACAAAGCGATCCCTAAGACAATGATTATGCATGTCTTTAGATGCCTACATTTATCCGACCACCTATTTGGGCATATCTCCATTTTTCCTTTGTGGGCAGCAGCTCATCATAGAATAGCGTATTGCGGCTCGAGCCCAGATGTCACCATGTGCTTTTGGAGGTAGAAGTTCTCATGTTTTATTTTCTTTCTTTTATTTTTTTACCTAGTTATTTTATTTAATTATTGGTCATATTTGTATAGCGAATATTATATTGTTGCTAATACATAGTCCTACTGAATTGATCCTTGTGCTAAGCCAATAAGTGTTTGTTTGTGGGGGGAAAGAAACACCTGGAGAACAAGACACTCGATCTTAAGATATCTTCATAAGGCATATCAAAACAATGTTTCCTTCTTTTGACCAATTGGGAGCCTTGGGTGACCTATAGGCCTATTTGCATATTTTTAGAGACCTATCTCAGCGTAATAATTGCGCCTCTTACCCAATATATCTCTAAAGGCGATTCTTCCTGCCCACCATAATGGCCCCACAGATGAGGCGGTGATACAGCCGGTTTGTTTTCCTGCTGTGCCACCCGAACTCATCGTTGTATGTGATAACCCCACGTCTTAAGGTTAAGTTTGAGAAAGTTACATTGTTTTAGGCTAGAGGTCATACCGTAGTTGAACACACCGCAGACTACCAATAACTTAAATACTATAGTTTGAAGACATTGGCCGGCTGAGGTCCAAACGTGTGGATACATCAATGAGTGGACGTCGAAATAAGAGATGAACCAAAGCTCTCGAGGGAACGTTTACAACTCGTAATAACTGAAATGTAAACCTGTCTGATTTCAAGGAATTCCAGGTTCATTCGACAGATAAATGAGATCTAAGCGAAACGTGTGGTCATTTGCGTGCTTCACTGACCGTTTGGCAATAAAGTTAAGTAGCCTACCGCTGCTCTGCTAGCGTGCACGTGTCTGTGCGCGGTCATTGTTATGACTCTCAGCCCCAATTTTCCAGCGAGTCATCCTCAGTGTATGTCAGAAACGCGGACTCGCGGAGTTAGTGCGCAAAGATTTTGACTTTGGCCTCTACCTTAACACAGACACAGTCCTCCCGGTTGGGATGAACACAGCTTCAGGTGTTGGGACAGTGGCGAGATAAGCAGGCCTGCTGCTGCTGCTGCTGCTGTCGTTGACCCTAGAGTGATAAAGTATGATGACTGACCTCTAATAACGGTGGTTCATGATGTGCTGCTAGGGGCTTTCCATTGTGGGAAGCAGCCAGCTGGGCTCTGTCGTCAGATGGAAAATAAACGGTATTATCTAGGTATAAGCTGCCTGGTTGAACGTCAAGTACTTGGTAGTGTATTATTATCACCATTGTGACTGGCGTTTCACATGGCATCAGATTTCCAACCTGACCTTAACATGTGCAACAGTCTATTTATGTCAAAGTACAGGGAAGTCACCTTCCCTTGTTTGCTGTCTAGGCTTTCTAAATTGTTGTCATTAATGAAAACAATTGAGAAAAGTTTGGAAATGTCTGGTTTGGACATTTATGTCTGAAAACTACACGTTTAATTGGCATATACATACATATATATATATATAGCCTATATATATATATATTATACACAACTCACATTGTTTATCCTTTTTTGTTTGCCATCAAAGTTGAATGTAAACATATATTCTCTTTCATAGAATATAGAATGATAAAGTACATCATTAGAAATGTAGTAGGGCCTACTCAAAATAAATAAATACCAAGAGGTAACAAGAGCTGTAAATCGAATTGACTCAACCGGAGAGTAAATAACAACAACAAATATGAATCCATTGACCGAACGAAAGTTGCATAGCATCCTTTGTTTGAGAACATCCTCCTCCGCACTTATTGCCATATTTACTCTGTGACATGTATTTGCTAATGGCAACACGTCACTCACTAACTGTGCTTGTTCAAATAATTATTTAGCAACCACAGTGAGTGGGAGTTATTGATAGGACATCAAAGGTGCTGGAAGACAGTCTGTTACTTGTCGAGGTCACTGAGAAGTCGTTCTATGGTCTTCTTCTATAGGGGTACTGAAGGTTGAGCTTGGATTACAATACTTAGTTGGATGGTGCAGTCCAGAGTTAGAACTGCAGCTTAGCTGAAATTGTATTCTCACAGTCCTTGGAAATACAGCATGGTTTCTCAGCTTTCAACACTGCTGGGTTTGACTTTATAGAACTCAAGAGGCCAACCGTGAACTGTTAAACTTCCTTTGTTCATTAGGAAACATTGATACGTCAATATGTACTTGAAAAGTTCTTTCAATTGCCAACGCGGAGAGTGTCTTGTATGTGTTTTTGTGCGAGTGTGTGTGTGTCCGTGTATGTTAGTGCACACACATATTCCTCATTCCTGGCCATGCATGTGGCTATGAATGAGTGTGCACTGCAATGTCACCACCCCATGGGCATCTAATCAGCTACATGGGATCATGGTGTTAGAAAGTTCATGCAAGAGAAAAACTTTGTTTATTTGTGAGTACATAGCTCAGGTTGTGTAGGACTGGAGCCATCATCTGGGGAAAGTTTATTTGTTTTTTAATAAAGGATGTGACACATGAAACACGAAACTAAATGACAGAATGTCGCCTTCTTGTCCCCAGGGTTGAGCTATTCTATCGGCCAGCAGACTCTGCTGTTGGTTTTCTGTTTTGTTGAGATGGTGATGAACATCCAACGTTAGTTTTGTTAGCCGCAATACTGAATAATTCCTCTCCTCAGTGCCATGAATGGCGCAAAGCATACGTTGCTGGCAGAGAGGACGCTCTGCAGACAATTGAGCCGCAGTACCGTGGTGTTAACCCCGGGAAACGAGGAGCGGACAATCCTTCTAATTGTCCCGGGCACTTGGTGAAGCTCTGAGGTCACAGAAGTGGTCCTGAATACGCAACTCTGTCTCTGAGGGAACCCAAGCCAGAAGTGTTCTTCTGCCCAATTTTCCTTTGGACAATGAGCCCACTAAAATGCAACTGCCTCATTGGAGGATTCAAGTGGGGTATACTGTACACACATGATTACTGTTTAACCTACCAACGTTTCTCTGTTATTTTGGGATTATTTATAATGGGTAGCGAGTATGTTAATGTATCCTCCCATGTTTGGGCTCCATCAATGGTGTTGTCATCATGAGAGATGGAAAAAAGGACTTGAGAAGCCCCTTGTGAAGATAACAAAGTAAACGATAACTTTTACCTCTATCCCGAAGGAAGGCATTTGTTTTTCTTCTGTTTAACATCGTGACACAACTGTTTCTTCATTTAATTTGAATCTAGTGTTATAGATGACATGAGATGAATGCCAGATGATATAAACACACAACGTATGAAGCTGAGCTGTCCTCACTCTGCTCTAGATACGAGACCGAACTGGATCAGGCCCATTGAATACAGAGAGACCGGGCATCCACTGCTACCATGGAAGGTGCTGAATCAGAGATGAACATCTTATCCAATGGCAAAGGCCATGATCATGGAGAAGACATGTGTGTGCCTGTGAAGATGATATCCGAGGAAGATCAGTGAGTGTTGTCTCTGCTAAACGGAGCCCATTTGTGATTCTCACCGTTTGGCATTATTCTGTCTGCTTTCTAACTACTTCTGTAAATGGTACTACTTTAGCCACATTTACCCAATTGTGGTATATAACATACAGTACAGCCAATAACTTTACTTTCAACTGAGCTTGAATGCAGACAGTTGTGGTGTGGTAGATCAGAAACAGCTAATGCGATACTATGGTCTAACGGCCATAAAGATAGTGTTTATTTGTCTTGTCATAAATGTTTGCATGTCCTTAACGACTCCGGCGATGATAACCCATGAATGGTTTGACGTTTTGGTGTGTTTTTAAATGCATGTTTGCCTTCTTTTTGTGCTTGCTAATTGCTGGATCAAATATTGCAAAGCAGAAATGGCACTCAAACTATCAGGTATGTCTTTGTTTCCATAAAGTCTTTAAGAAACAATAAATCTAAGCACGTATTGTTAACCCACTGAAATTCCAGAATTTCCTTTATATCAAGAGCAGGCCCAAAGTAATGCAAAGAACAAACCAGTTAAATTCCTTCACCCCCAGGTTTGATAGCGAAGGTGGACATTTGGAGAGTGAAACTTTTTTGCCCAATGGAGATGGGAAAACCCCCGAAAGATTCACAGACGTAAGTATGGACGCAGATGTCTTTCGTCATTTGACAAAATCAACAAAATCCAAACCATATTTAAGATACTATGGCTGGTATTTTCTCTCTGCAGTTTGAGGGAAAGACCTCATTTGGCATGTCTGTGTTCAACCTTGGAAACGCCATCATGGGAAGTGGAATCCTGGGCCTGGCCTATGCAATGGCCAACACCGGTGTGCTCCTCTTCTTGTAAGTCTGACCTGCATGCTTAGGAAGGCTGTTCTTTCGCTATGGTATCCATATGGTCAATCTGTATGGGCAATAGATGCATCGCTACGGTATTCATAACGGACCAGATTTGGGCGTACCTTTTCCGGTCAGGTGGTCATGAGAACCGTGTTGGGACATAGTCAGGTTCATATCTTGTTCTCAGCCCGTCTGTCTCCACTTTCCTTATCATGTACAGGTCCCAGAAAGGCCATGGCCCAGAATAACCCTCAATCCAGACTCCCCTCTTTGCTCCCCAACCCCCAGCCACCAGCCCAGGCTGGAAACTTACAGCAGCAAAGAGCGTAGGGTAGCACTAGGCCTGACACCAGACCCCCTGGCCCTGGGTAGTGTAATGACACAAACCATTCAGAACCAGGCCAGGCCTTTCAAAGACTTCTTCCACAGTTCTCTTCTCTAAATATAGGAGGGAAAAATCCAGCACACGTTCAAATACCGTCCAGGTCTTCCAGGCTAGGAAAGACAGGGGCAGAAAAGGCCAGGGAAAGTATCGTTGGAGCAATAATATGAAATGGTGGGAATATATCTAGCCATTTGAGTCCAGGCGTAGGTTGGCAGTTTTACACACGGTTGCAGCAGCAGTGGGAAAAATCTCTCCATTGAGACATATTTGTTTAATACCTCTCAGGAAAGTGTCACCTGGGCATAAATATCACCTTGAGGTAACGGAGCAGCCTCCACCGCACTACGATAATGTAACATCTGAGATGAATGAAACACTGTCGACCAAATAGCAGTCCAGTGAATGAAACACTTGTGTCCCCGATGCTGGTTTTGCTTGGAAAGGGTCGCACCGCGGTGTCTGAAGGAAATGGTTTGAAGATTTGTTGGTGGTAGTTTTTTTGTGTTACTTTAACACAGAAATGTTGGATAACGTATTTATAATCCACGTGTTATATTTATATATACTTCAAGATCAAAAAGTTGCTCTATCAACTCTGATAGTTCTTAATCTATCCACTGTATTACACTGCCCTTGAGCTTCTTGTAGAACTAATTGTGTATAAATTGCTGTGGAGTTATCTTTTTTTTCTGTTTGCATATGAGGTGGTCTGCGAAAGGTCTTAATAAAAATTTAGTTTATTGGTTCCTCTGGATGACATGTGAACCACTTCTACTTTTTCACATCAATCTACCATTTGCATGAACCAACCACATTTCTACGGAAGGCATTCATATCTTGCTTTAAAGAAGCACTCCTCAAGAGTTTGGTCCATATAAATCTGAAGTGAAACCCAGCGATGGCTATACTGTGACCTATAATGAAAACCCTTCTCCTGTACTTTATACCAGGTTTTTGCTGACGGCAGTCGCAGTCCTCTCCTCCTACTCCATTCATTTGCTGCTAAAATCCTCTGGCATTGTCGGTAAGTCCACATCTTACTTTCTCTCATATTTATTTGTGTTTCTCCAGTTATTTGGAATTTCCGGGCAATATGACGCCACTGTTCCAAGTGTCCCGAGAGATTTTTTAAAAAAATGTATGTGACGTATTTCCAGGAATCCGGGCCTATGAACAACTGGGATACAGGGCTTTTGGAACTCCTGGAAAAATGGCAGCTGGAATCGCAATCACCCTGCAGAATATTGGTGGTAAGGGGAGAGAATGCATGGTGAAAAACCATCCACTTTGTCTGCATTTGTACAAGCATTTAACCTAAGCATCTGTGAATTCATAACCCTATAAAATATAATACAACTATCCCCTATTCACGATGAAGGATTCCCTCCCTTTCCATGAACTTATTTACTTATGTGGTCTTCCTGGAACATTTGATTTATAATGTCTGTGTTATCTGAGCATGATACTGATGGGAGTCTTTGTTGAAATGTCCTGGAAAGCAGCTGGCAAACAGCTTTCTCCCAGCGAGACTGAGATTATGACTTCTGGTAACCTTTTTACCTCTGCTAGAAATGTTTGTAGACTCTGTTTGATTGGCTGTTTGTTCTATTTAACGTGACCTTGTAACCTTAGGGAATCATAATCACTTGAACGTAACCTCTGTATTTCCATGTGCATAGTACATTTACATCGTCACTCTGTGTTTGTGTAAGCCCATTTCCCAATGTGTTCCCTGTCTCCCTGTTACAGCCATGTCCAGCTACCTGTATATTGTGAAGTCTGAACTTCCACTGGTCATCCAAGCTTTCCTGAAGATAGATCCCACCTCTGAGTGAGTATCCTTATTGGTCTTTATCTTTATCTCCTCACACCGGCCCCCAGGAGCTCAGTAGCTCACCCGGTACAGGGGGCGCGCGGTCAAGGGGAAAAAAGTTGTAGGTCGCAGGTGTGACGCCATTGGGGGCGTGTTTGATTGATTTGGATTGGCCGAGTAGGTAGGCGGCCACGTTTTACACACCCACCAATCCCAGCCTGTTTAAACACTGGAGCTACACTGTGTTGCAACAGCCCCATGCGTCAGCCAAAGGCCCTGTGACAGCCGGGCTGCATATAGCCTGTCAGGACCCGCCTGGCCTGCTGCTAAAAACAAACCTCGTGCTGAAGACCTGGGGGGGGGGAAGGTACCAGCCCGACTCATAACCCACGCCGCGCGCCACCATTTTATCTATTTCCCACGGATCCGACCGTCAAAATGACCAGGCTACTGTTCTCTCCAAGGGCTTTGTAGTCAGTGTTGTAACACGAGGGAGCCAGGTGGATGCGGTGCAACGCGATGCCAAGAGCCGTCGGTGCGCTAGGTGTCTCGCACCGTCTCAGGGTACACTGGTGATGCTTTATTGTGTTGCGTGGTCTGAGGAACGTTGCTTTCTCCTCTCCCCTCTCTTACCTTCTCTTCTGCCTCTGCTGCTTATCACTCTCTCTTCTAGCGCTGTCCCTTGGTCACACGTGCACAAACACACGCACACACACGCACACACACACACCCGCACACACACACGCACACACTTAAATAACAGCAACAGATGGCTGGTTATGCTGGTGCCAAACGCAGAGGTCAAGCGCAGACCACACATGCCTCTCCCGTAACTGACAGCAGTCCCCGGGCGCCTCGCTATTCCCACCTAGGCCGCCGTCGGTAACACGGACGGGCCGGTTATGTGTGGATCAACAAGGGCAGGTGGATGTTACCGACGCTCCCATGAACCATCTGAACATGACCTCATCAACGTCACCATAGAGCCTTATGCAATGAACGATTGGCATTAGCAACAAGGCCTTCGCATCATTGGGCTTGTTGGGTCGCTAGAGTTCAGCGAGGCGGGTCCACTTGTCTATCTGCGGTGTAGGAGGGGCTTATTTAGTTGGAGTTGGGCTAGACAGCCAGAGAACTGGCGATCACGCAGATGCGTCGCTGAGGAACAATGGTCACCTGGATTGGCCCACTAACCTACAGGCCTTCACGTAGACCTGAGGGGGCTTCTCCTCCCAAGAGACACAGCACATACGCAATGCTAGACCGCTACTTTTAAACCAGGCAGGCGTTGTGCATGCCTGTCTATTTGGTTTGTGTCTCTGGGATGTCTGACAGTTCAGAAGCAGAGTGTGTCTCCTACCCCTATGTGTACCTCTATGGACGAGGTAAACAAATGTCTATTTTTACTACTTTGGGGCTAAGGGGGTGGCGCTGAAACAACCTTTACCACTGTAAGCAAAACAGACACCTGTGTGTGGGCAACCTGCATGGGCAGACCGCTGTCAGACTCTGAATGTTGATGCCTGCATGAAATAGAACTGGAGGATCACGTGTGTTATTCATTTATTCAACCTTTATTTAAAGTTCTCTGAGGAATCAACGAGGGAGGTGGAGCCGGCTAGAGGTGAACTAAAAATGTTCTTCTGTCTTCCCCCTCCAGCTTGTGGTATATCAACGGAAACTACCTGGTCATGATCGTCTCCGTCAGCATCATCCTACCCCTGGCGCTGATGAAACAGCTCGGTGAGTAGCATCCGGACACTGGTCCTGTTTAGCATTACTGGTCCTGTTTAGCACCACTGGCCCTGTTTATTATCACTGGTTCTGTTGAGCACCACTGGTGCTCTTGACCACCACTGATCCTGTTTGGACCCACTGGTTCTGTTTAGCACCACTGGTTCTGTTTAGCACCACTGGTCCAGTTTAGCATCACTGGTCCTGTGTAGCTCCACTGGTCCTGTTTAGCACCACTGGTCCAGTTTAGCATCACTGGTCCTGTGTAGCTCCACTGGTCCAGTTTACCTCATAATTTCTCTCTAAACTGTTGAAGAATAAAGCGTTAGCCGAACTTAGAGCAATTAGGCACATTTATTTTTGTTATAAACATATACATACATACAACAAACATGCAATAAACATACATTAAACATGCAATAATCCGAGGCCACACATAGAATAATCCGAGGTCACAGAAGGGAGTTCGCCCTGCGTCTCTCTAAAAGCTCTGCAAGGAGAAGTCCGCTGCATTTGCAAAAGCAATGACTTGTTCTACAGTGGAGGACAGGTCTCAGGATGCTGAGAACAGCTCTACTCCCCGATAAAACTACAGTATTGGTTAACCAGTTGGTAGTCAACGATTGATGGAACTCCTCAGGGGTGGACGTAGCCGTGCCTTATCAGTTGGAGCCCCTTCTCCTAAACCTCCCCGAGGGGGTCAGGAAACAAGCAAATACCAAAAAAGGGCAGCTACAGAAATGGAATTTGAAAATATATTTTTCCTATTAAACACCACCATTGGTTCTGTTTACCATCCAAAAAGGTTGTGCTTCGACACACTAACACACAAAAAACACAAACACACAAATACGCACACATCCCAAAGTAAGGTCAGGTCCCACAGGTTTGGAAAGCCAGGTGATTGTACTCAAGGCCCGACATGATAAGGACTGCTGTGTTTCTTCACCAGGCTATCTGGGCTACACCAGCGGATTCTCATTGAGCTGCATGGTCTTCTTTCTCACGGCGGTAAGACGGTTGCTCCACAGCTTGTCATCATTTCAGTAACATTGTCTTGAAGCATGTATCTTCGTAACTTAGCGTTGGTTTCCAGTCCCCCTGTCTCGACGTGGTAAGATATGAGGAAGGAAAGAGTCATATTTTCTTGAAGACATCGCAAAGGAAACGATGGAGACCAGTCAGAACATTCTGGTGTGAATTGGGCTTTCGACCCTATCACACGCTGCCGTTTTTCGCCCCCTCTAACACTTTACTGAATGAGTCACTCTGGCTCTGCCAAGAAGACCAAGGGCTTTCATTCTGGTTAGGCTACGTTTCCTGTGTTTCTTTCTCGCACTCTTTACTTTAACAGCTTCTAACAGGCCCCCCTCCCTCCCTTTACCTTTGGCTTGCAGGTGATCTACAAGAAGTTCCAGATCCCCTGCCCATTCGAGGAGTTTATGGCCAACACGACCTCAGAGCACCTCAACATCTCCAACAGCGTCAGCCACGACTTCCACATCGGCGCCGTTGTGGAATGTGCCCCCCGCATGATGACCATCAACTCACAGGTACGCTCACCTCATCTCCCTTCCCAGAAGCCCCTGTTTTGTAGTTCCTCCTGGTTCCTCCCCAGCTGTGAATTGGGGCGGACTTGGCTTGTAAAGACCATCCGGTTTACTGTGTGTGTGTGCTGCGGGGGAATTCCAACCAATGACTACAGCTTACACACACACACTTAATCTTTTTGGTATGTGACTTGTCTGGTCTTGGAAAGGGATTGGGGACTGGAAAGGGATTGTCGGATTGGGATTGTCAGATACAATTTTTAAATAAAAGCCTCCTTTGAAGTGGCTCCAAGGTATGAAGACTGAGACGAATGCTCACCCACACGAGGAAACGGAAAGTGAGATGTCTTTGATGGCAGCACATATCCAACATAAATGGATGGTCTCAGCTATGAACTGTATTATAACATATTTCTGTATGTTATGGATGCACTGTATGGATGGATGGATGGATGTCATGGATATAGTGATTTAGATACATAATATTCCAAGCACTGTATCTTATTTTAGCTGCTGGATGCACGGTTGCACTGCAGTAGAAACAGTAATTTATTCTCCTCCTCTCCCTCCTTCTCCGTCTCCTCCTTCTAACTCTCCTCCTCCCCCTCCTCCTCTTCCTCCCCCTTCCTCCTCCTCCTGCTCCTCCACCCACCTCCTTCGGGTAATCACTTTTGAACGTAGCAGAATGCGTATTTAGTCCAGCGAGTTGATTTGTCCGTCGGGTTGGTATATTACAGACGGCGTACACCATCCCTATCCTGGCCTTCGCCTTCGTGTGTCACCCTGAGGTCCTGCCTATCTACACCGAGCTCCGCAAGTGAGGGGGGCTGCAACTCACCGATTAAAACCACTGCAGAGCACAGCAGCACCGCTAACCCTGACCCCTTTTCTGTTCACAGCCCAACCAAGAAAAGGATGCAACAGGTGTCCAACATCTCCATTCTGGTCATGTACACAATGTACTTCCTGGCTGCTCTGTTCGGCTACCTGACCTTCTACGGTGGGAACAGCTTTCTCCCTATCCTCCTCTCCTCCCACCTCTTCATCTTCCTCCTCCTACCCCTCCTCTGCCTCCTCCCACCCGCTTCTCCACCGCCTCCTTCTCCTCCCCCCTCCGCCTACTTCCTCCTCCAAATTGAGCACCCCCTTGCAACCCTTCTATCTCCCAAAACCTCCTCCTCCTCTCCCCTCCACCTCTTTTCCCCCTCGTCCTCCTCTCCCCTTCCCCTCTTCCACCCTCCTCCTCCTCCCCCTTGCCCTCTCTTACCCCCTCCTCCTCTCCCCGCCCTCTCTTCCTCCCCCTCCTCTTCTATATGTGGAAGGAAGGACAAGCAGGGAGCAGAGTCCATTCTCCCTCTAGTGGTCATTCTGTGGTATCGCTCCACCGGTCTCATAGCTGTGTCCTTCTCTTCCCGTTTCAACAGGGAACGTAGAGCCGGAGCTACTGCACACCTACAGCCGGATTGACCCCTATGACACGCTCATCCTGTGCGTCAGAGTGGCGGTGCTCACGGCCGTCACTCTCACCGTCCCCATTGTCCTCTTCCCAGTGAGTCACGCTGCCCTGTCTCTTGATGGGGAAATGGATTCAGCCTCGATTGCGAAACAGCTTATAAGACTCCACATTGAACTGTATCCAGTTGAGATCAAAAGGGCAGGGAGATGAAGACATGTAATATAATATGACGATTTTGTTGTCCTCTATCATGGAAAGTCTTTTTAGTTTTCTGACTGTTGAAACCTGTAAAGTGCAGTATCAGAGCGAAGTAATAGTATTTTTGAATTTCCGCAAGCCGAATAGGCTCCAGTCCTAAGCGAGCAGAAAAAACACTCCATCTGCACTCCATTTGCTTTTCTCCTTTAAATATTATGATTCTATTTCCTTTTTGGTGCTACCAGCTCCCCTCATGATAGATCACAGAACTAGCCCTGTTTGCAGATCTTTCCCCTGATCTCATGGAATCGTCTTGTACTCAGGTGCGGAGAGCCATCCAGCAGATGCTGTTCCCCACCAAGGCCTTCAACTGGCTGCGGCACACCGCCATCGCAATGGTGCTCCTAACCGTCATCAACCTGCTGGTCATCTTCGCCCCAAACATCCTGGACATCTTCGGCATCATCGGTCAGTACGCTACCCAAGCTCCAAGACCAAAGGGTTATTCTGTGTAAAACCGTTAACGTTAATGATCGCAAGAAACAATCAATGTATTAGTGTATATACTGTCTATTGTTAGTTGGTAATGGATGTGTTATCACACTGTGTGTGATGTAAGTCGTACGGTCAACCATCTCATCAGCAGTATTGACTTGACTCATTAAAATAAGAAGGTTAATCAACTGTTAATCAAACGTTGAAGCACATTAAGGCCAACTCTTGTGAATGAAATAGTCAGACGATAGAGCCCACTGCCACTGTGTCTATAATTCTCGTGTAAATCAAACGTAAGAAGACGTGCCCGCTAGTGATTCGATCCAACAAACATGGAACTTGAGTAAACAGCTGTGTTAGACTCTGTCCTCAACATCAAGGCTCTTGTTTCCCAAGTTTGAGGTTGAATTTTCAGGTTCAGGGACATTCAACCATAGTTACAGAGAAACAACAGATAATTGGACACACACACTCTCTCTAATGATATGGACACACACATACACACACACACACACTGGGGGGCTTTGCAAATATTGACTGAAAAAAATATTGACGCATGCATGAGTAAAGAACGTAAATACCAGTGCTATGTTGCTCATTATTGTTATTGTTCGTTATTCCCATTTGTAATATTGACCGTGTGTTGATTTGTGATCTAAACCTATTGCCATTCATCCTCTCTCTCCCCTCCTCTCTGTCTCCAGGCGCCACGTCAGCCCCCTGCCTCATCTTCATCTTCCCGGCTATTTTCTACATCCGCATCGTTCCTACGGATCAGGAGCCCATGAACTCCCGTCCTAAGATACAGGTGAGCAGCTCCCCTTCTACGTTGACAAAATATAACCTGCAGGCTCTAGGAAGATCTGATCTGTTGATTGAATTGAAGAGCATGTGGGTCCCTAGTCCCACGCTAGGCCACCATAACAAAGTGAATGGGTGATGGAGGAAACACACTGAGCTCTGTAAATAATACAGTGTAGCGTGGGCTGGGGAGTGGGACGGAGCCGTGAGGGAGTGCCACTACCAGGCCAAAAGGTTAGTGGACCGGACGGGTGTCTCCAAGCTCCCTGTAGGCATCTCCAGCCGGGTGTGATAGCATACCTGTCCCTCAAGGACATGTATCTGAACTCACTGCAAGTCGCTTTGCATAAAAGGCCTCAATTGTAGACTAGCTTGAGGAGAATCCATGGAGGTCGCTTGGAATTCAAACTCTTCTGCGTTCATCTGTCCTGAAAAAAACAACAACAGCAGCAACCTTAAATAAAATCATTAAGTTGCAATGACTTTCAATGATCTGATTGGATATTTCTGTTCCTTCACGTGCTGAGGATGAGAGGTCATGTGTGTCCTTTTCCAGGCCGCCTGCTTCGCCGCCCTGGGCGTCTCCTTCATGATCATGAGCATGAGCTTCATCATCCACGACTGGACAACGGGAGCCGGACACTCGGCAGGTGGACATTAGAGGCTTCTCCTCTTCCTCCTCCTCCTCCTCCTCCTCCTCCTCCTCCTCCTCCTCCTCCTCCTCCTCCTCCTTCGCCTCCTCCTGCTTGCTACGGTTTGGGAACCCCAACAACACCTCTGTTTGCAGTGCAGGCAAGCCCATCTGCTGTGTGTGGGCACACTGACTCACAGAGTCGCCGGCTGGGGTAATTAAAAGGACTGGAATCACACCGGGCGTGATCGCTGAATGAAGAGTTTGACTGTTAGGTCACACATGTTTCGTTGGACTTGTTACCATAAAACATTGTCATTTCAATAATGTTTCTGTAATGTAGTATTATCTATTTGGACCGGGGGAGGAGGGGAGATCATGCCAAAGTATTGGGATTATGCAGGGTATGATTAGTCTGTGAATTTATTAAGTTATGTTGATTACAGTTTGAATGGATCCACTATCCACTGAGAATGAACAGGTATACACTCACTGTAACCATAGTGTAGTGCAATGGTTGTGGAGCACCAAGAGTGTCACAGATCCATCCTCTTCATTCTTCCTTTGAATGCGCAGAACATACATGATTTCTCCCACAACAACACCCCAAATCCTCCGGTCCCCCTCTCTGCAAACACAAAGCGTGCACACAGTGTGCATCCCTCCATATATTATGTTTCAAAAGTTCTCCCAGGCCATTACCTGCTGAGTCATCTTTATTTATCTTAAGCAAACATTACATTTGGGGCCATGGCCTCTTCCATGGATTAAAGACAGCCACCAGAAATGGGGATATTTTTTTTATATACATGGAATTCTTATTGTAGACTGTAGACTGAGATTGGAGCGTGAGGCATACCACATACGACTATAAAACGTTGTGTTCATATGAAATACCATTGCCCCCTTTGTGGAGAGCTGCAGTATATGTTTTCCATGGTCAACGTACTAGCTTAACTGCTAGCTGGTTCAGTTGTGGTCGTTTGGGTTGTGAGCGTACCAGGATCACCAGGAAATTCAGGATTCCACAGGGCATCATTGGATGTCTTTTGGTTGTAAATACAAAGTTAGTATGAAGAAATGAGACAGAAATCTATTGTTCAATTTGGGCATTGATGAAGCCTTTCCAGTATAAATGCACCGCTGCCCATGGCTGGCCATAACACATGGCTGGGGTTTGGAGAGCAAAGCCCGTCCTAGAAAAACAATTGTATTTGTGCGTAACTCAAAGGTTTGCCAGTTTCTGGTTGTGGGATGACGTATTCAGAAGCCTTCTAGGCTTACCATCTGGTGCCTTTCAGGGCAGAGGTTGGCACCCATATTGCAAATGAATAAAAGTGTATATTTATTTAACTGCTATACGTTATGTTTGTTTAGTTTTCTAATTTAACAAATGGGTTTGAGAACAGTATAATCTACTGATGAACTACTGCTGCTGATTTTAATAACAATTTGTACCAATCCGTTAATGTTAGGATAACGAAGTGACTTGTAGTTTGTTTTCTTATGTTTTCTATTAAATCACAGGAAAAAGACATGCCTTATCAAATTGATACATTTTATTTGGGATATAATCATTTTCTTGGAAAATGTATCATTCTAATCATGAATTAGGTAAAAGTGCCACGTTGCATTGTTGCATGTTCACTGTTTTGTTTTGTGGCATTTTTATATTCATCATTTACATTGTTTGTGGTAATACACACTTATTCTATTGAGGTTAATGAAGATCGCTTGATTTAGCCTGATGTTATGGACTCTGAAGTTATTGGGCTTTGACTTTCAGATGAGAAAGACTTACTTTTTGGCTGATACAAAATACTAAATATTTGTTACACATTCAATTGGATTTTAGATTGATTCAAATTCTAACTATCATTCAGACAACATGTTGTTATTATTTTAATAATTAAATGATCAACTTTCTGGGACTAATAACCTTTGAGTCTTGCGTCGAACTCGTCCTAAAATTCCTATTGCTAAAACGTAATAGGTCCTTTTTGATGTGGTTGTGATTTGTGCCACTAACCTATATTATGTATTATAATTTTTTTTCCTTTTTCCCATTTGTTTATTTAGGCTAATGATTGATTTATTATTACTAAACGTTATGAAAGCAATGTTGATGTATGGCCCCTCATCCTCTCATCCTTTCCACTACTTCACTAGATATAACGTTTTCACACATATTTAAAGAAAAACAAAGCATTCTTCACCATCTGGTTAAGGACCTTGCCTGCTACAACCTAACTAATGGTTTGCAATGCCTTTCTTGAACTACATATCCCTCAAACAATCTCTTCAATAGTCACATCTTGTTTGATTTGTAAGGACTGTGAAACTACTAGAGATATATGTATTTTGGAGGGAAAGAGGAAGCTATATAAATAATGTATATAAATGCAAAACATTTATATTTGTGATGCATATTTAGCTTGTAAATGTAAATAGCAGGTTGGTTTTAGATTGCCAATTAAACAATCGTAGATGTTTTTGTAATTGTGTCTCCATTATTGTTTTTCATCAATTTCAATGTAGGCCTATTATAATTTGTGATAACTTGACAGTTATTTCCCGATCTCCAATATCCACCACACCTGCATACTCACAAAGATACTTAAATTCATGATAATGTGTTGATTAATATCAATCGTTTTTCTCACAATTATCTTCATCTGCTCACCCAATGAAATCAACCACGGCTGGTTAACATTCACTAAACATTAACATGACCTCTTAGAGACTTGTGTCCCCTATCTTTCTGTTTATGCCCCATGAGCCAACAGGTATCAAACAGCATAAATAAAAATAGTCAACAGCTTGTCAGAATTTCTGATTAACCTATGATTATGAAGAGTTTAGAAGAGATTTTACAGCCAACTTCAGTGGTTTTTTGTGAGCATTCAAGTATTTGAATAAAGTTTGAATGGGCGATGCTTTAATCCACATATTGATAGGTCTTCAAACTAGACTATCTTTCAATGAAGTTTCAATCACAATCTAGTTAATTAAAGCCTTTTTCAAGCCGACCAATAGGGCATATAAAGATATGTTGGAATACATTCTTCATATCATAAATAGTTTTTGCAATCATAGTGATTTTTGGAAGCATTAAAAAATCTTCATGAATGCTGTATCATTTAGGATATTAAATCCAATCATGAAAACGCTTGTTTGAAATTTATGGAAAATGTATGGTCATATTCAGAAAAACATGATGTTTTATTCCATTTGGGGGCAGTACTTATCTTTTTAAGATACACCTATTAAACATGACTGCACTTTGCAAATTTACGCATAAATTATGCATCTGATCAAATACATCGACCCAAAGCCTACACCCCCCATAATGAGATGTATGCTACTTGCAGACCGATCAAAAAGCCTTAATTTTACTAATAAAGGAAACGTTATACGATCACTCAAACTAAATAGGCTAAGGCAAGATTATCTCAAACTAAACCACTGGCAGCTACCGATCGGCTGCCCACACTTTAAATCCAGCCCCCCCGTGGCACCACCACTGGCCAGTGTCCACAGGTCCCTCAATCACACCAGATCAACTCATAACACAAGAAAAAAAAAAGTGATTATTGCGCCGTCTTGTGTCACTTCAAGGGTAGTTGCAAGAAACTTGCAACTAATACCTGCTTTATACTCAGAGACTGCAGTGGCGAGATTACGTAGCCCACCGGATGATTTGATCAGGCCGATAAGTGAGACCGTTCTTCAGAAGGAGACGTTGAAGGACCACCGTCCTGCTCCCAGTATCACCTGCCGTCCCACTGTCGAAATGGACCAGAACACACACCGCCTGCAATGTCTGCCATGTAGCTCGGACATCAAATGACTCCGGACGTTTCCAGCACTGGGGTTGGACTGAAAGAACTGAACAACCTGACTTCATGCTCCGGACTGGCACGGGATGCGCAGTGGTATTGAAATTTGACATTCTGTTCGCACCGTTTAAATCTTTTCTTTTCAAAATCGGTCGGTGGACGCGTTTTTTTTTACAGCACTATGGGATGTACGGTGAGCTCCGAAGATAAATCTGCTGCGGAGAGATCCAAAATGATTGATAAAAACCTCCGGGAGGACGGGGAGAAGGCTGCTAGGGAAGTCAAACTGCTGCTTTTGGGTAAGGATCAATATGTGAAGACAACCGACCCTCTGGTCTGAAAATAACATAGAGACACAAGCATTGTATTTAAGATATCATATTAGTACCTCAGGACAAGTGGGGTCGTGGATTGTACACCCATTCAGTTCCCCCAGCATCTCTTTATTTGCGAAACAATACAATGTTTATCGTACCCTCCCTCGCAATAAATCGAATAATGCAATGTGTATCTTAATAACCGACATAGCAAGATGTCAAAGATCAAATCAAACAATGTTTATCTTGCTTTGAGAACACAAACTTAATTGAGACCTAACAAAATTATATATGTCCCACAATTTCAAGACAATAAATCAAACAATGTCATGTTTCCATGTTTGGATTCATAGATTTAATAGATTGTATTTATTATGCTGAGTAGGCAGTAGGCAACACGCACGCACGCTGGCACACACTCACACAGACACTCTCAATCAATATCTCTCTCTCTCTCTCTCTCTCTCTGTCACACACATACATACACACACACACACACACACACACACACACACACACACACACACACACACACACACACACACACACACACACACACACACACACACACACACACACACACACACACACACACATACTCACTCAGTCACTCAGGCACACACAAACACACATGCACACATCTCAGACACTGGTACACAGACACAGTGACATACCCCTATATTACTGTTGGCCATAGTACTTAATGCGACTTGGTTATAGTGATTATCATCAGCTGTTTACTGTCCTCCCAGCTGTTAATGGTGATGTTGCCATGACAAAAGTCATTCTGGAAGACAGTCAGGAAAAGAAGTAATCTCTCTCTCTCTCTCTCTCTCTCTCTCTCTCTCTCTCTCTCTCTCTCTCTCTCTGTCTCTCTGTCTCTCTCTCTCTCTCTCTCTCTCTCTCTCTCTCTCTCTCTCCCTCTCTCTCTCTCTCTCTCTCTCTCTCTCTCTCTCTCTCTCTCTCTCTCCCTCTCCCTCTCTCTCTCTCTCTCTCTCTCTCTCTCTCTCTCTCTCTCTCTCTCTCTCTCCCTCTCCCTCTCCCTCTCTCTCTCTCTCTCTCTCTCTCTCTCTCTCTCTCTCTCCCTCTCCCTCTCTCTCTCTCTCTCTCTCTCTCTCTCTCTCTCTCTCTCTCTCTCCCTCTCCCTCTCCCTCTCCCTCCCTCTCTCTCTCTCTCTCTCTCTCTCTCTCTCTCTCTCTCTCGTTCTCTCTCTCTCTCTCTCTCTCTCTCGTTCTCTCTCTCTCTCTCTCTCTCTCTCTCTGTCTCTCTCTCTCTCTCTCTCTCTCTCTCTCTCTCTCTCTCCCTCTCTCTCTCTCTCTCTCTCTCTCTCTCTCTCTCTCTCCCTCTCCCTCTCCCTCTCTCTCTCTCTCTCTCTCTCTCTCTCTCTCTCTCTCTCTCTCTCTCTCTCTCTCTCCCTCTCCCTCTCCCTCTCTCTCTCTCTCTCTCTCTCTCTCTCTCTCTCTCTCTCTCTCTCTCTCTCTCTCTCTCTCTCTCCCTCTCCCTCTCCCTCCCTCTCTCTCTCTCTCTCTCTCTCTCGTTCTCTCTCTCTCTCTCTCTCTCTCTCTCTCTCTCTCTCTCTCTCTCTCTCTCTCTCTCTCCCTAATGAGTAGGACCCTAATGAGTAGGTTTTTCTTCGGTAATAACCTTTTGATATTCCTGCTGACGGGGTTAGGAAGTGAGTCAGTATGGGCTTCCAATGAGACGGATGACTCCGGCACTCCCTAAAGCCTCCTTAGTCTAAATGATGTATTTCTGCAGCCTCGCGACTGACATCCTCCCACCTGCACCTCAGACGTGACTCAAAGCCCTTCCACAGGATAACTATACCAATCCGCAAGTGATGCGCTCCGAGCCACCAACAGGCCGGACCGCTGCACTTGGGCCAAATTAGTCACGCCTTTAAGACACATAGGCGAGAACAATTAGCGTCTTCTTCAGTATGCTGAGGCTGGAATGTCTGCTCTATGCCGGATTTCTGACGTGATTTAAGTGCTGCATCATCTCATCCGATGCTTTTCCTAGGGTTTGGGGGGAGAAGTGAATGACGTGAGGAAATGAATGTGTTTTAATGGCGTAGATCAGAAGTACTGGCCTTGTATGCGTGTAGATGACAGACCGTATGTACCAGGAAACGTATGCCTGCGTGATTGTGTTGGTGAGAGAAACACACTGGGAGTGGGTTCTATATATTGCTTCACGGAAATTGCTCGAGTCTGACACCTTGCCACAGTGTGAACTTTGGGGTCGTCAGATGTGAAAGCGTTGAGGGGATTCAAAGAGACGTGGGGACTACATTTATATAGGAATAGTCTCCTGTTTGGACTTCAAGTACGGTCATGTACTGTCAAAGTGGATGAAAGAAAAAGGCTTTTGCGCATTTTCCCATGGGTAGAGAGTGGATTTGGTCCCCGATATAATGTCTATTCCAGTGGGATGAGATCCTCACCATTTAATTTACAGAAGAAACCACCTTAATTATTTGATTTTCTTCGGGTGTCTTTTCACACCAGTATGCGTATAAATTAGGAATGCTGCCATGCTATTAATGAGCTTGCAGTCAGGTTATAGCAGAAGGTAATTATAATGTGGTTGGGCCCATTGTGTGATGTATTTCAGTGACTTGGTGCTAACTTGGAGTCACTTGTGATAATAGCGAACCTGTAATTGATTTTGATGTCATTAATTTAAGCTCCAGATAATAAACTATTCTTAGAGCGAGTGAATTCATATTAAGCCACGAGGCAGAATGTGATTTATGCTGCTTCTCCTTGGATGGATTCATGGAAATGTGAGGCTAGGATCCAGGCTTGTATAATAATAATATTAATCACTGTTTCTCCTTGGTAATGTTGTTAGAAATCGGATGCATTTCCCCTTCTTCCCCATATAATCTGGTGCAGTCCATGTTTGTATCCAGCAAAACATTCATCAGAGCTTATCTTTTGAACCATGTGTGAACCAATGATGTAACCAATAAATAAGACAACACCCTTGGGGGAAGATGTTTCTGAAATGTTCAGGAATGCACATGGAAACTCATAACATTCTAATCTCTGCACACTGGTGTATGCGTGTTGCTTTGTTGATGATGACCTGCGTTATCTTGTAGAAACACTAGTCATAAACACTATTCATTTAAGGAGTATGATATGGGGTATACTCCCACACTGGGCTGGGATGAAGCTGTGGGAAATGTGTTAAAGGAAATACGTGCCGCATCTGGCTTGTTTGGCTGGAAATAACATATTTCATAATTCATAGTATACGCTTTGTGTTTGATGGATGGGATGGGATGAGGCGTGAAATTTGTGAAATGTGTTTGAGGATATATATCTATATATAAAATAGATATATAGTAGCTTCAATTATCCATTGACAGCTTAATTTATATATACATATATATATATATATACATATATATATATATATATATATATATATATATATATATATATATATATATATATATATATATAATTTAGGCTTTTGATGCATGCATAATGTGTAGCCTAATTATTAATTACGCTGTAAATGAATACACAAAGCTTCCCTGGAGGGAAAGGCTTTCTACCTGCACAACTTGCTCTATGTGTTGAGCTCCTGCATGCCTTTGTATGAGAACAGACACTGGATTGGCTGCGGCCCCGCCCATTTCATCTGGAAGACCCAATCAACGCATCCGTATTTCACAGGTTATCAGATATATGTTATCCCCAGTGTACACTTGAGGAAAGCCTATCTGAGACCAGTTCAGAGACACACCACCAACACTGGCATATGGTACCGAAACAAGCCCATGTCTCAGCGTGTACACTGGTGTGTTCGACGACCACTGAGTTTGTGTGTGTGTGTGTGTGTGTGCGTGTGTGTGTGCTTGTTGTAGCTAATGTGACAAGTGGTGATGGCGTGGCCCTTGTTTCCATAGCGCTGAGCCGCCATCTCCTTCTGCGGCGCTGCCGGGCTCTATCCCGCTCACACTTGTAAATGTCAATTTAAAATGGCGTTCAGGTTTTTTGACCTTTTGAGCAAAGTCCCCCCAGAGAAAAGTGAAGTCATGCTTCGATCATAACGATGCTCCGCTGCTGTGTCGGTTCTGTTCCGCTCTGCTCCGACTCACACTCAAACTGTCCCCTTTGGGTTCCATGAACTTCACAAAACAAAACCACCATTGATTGTCCTGTGATAAATCTTACTCTTAGTTAGTGCTTACTTCAGTTCAAACAATAATTGATATAAAGACCAGAATAATATCGTTTTATGAAGACTAGGGGTAATGTATCACAGTAGCTTGTAGGCCTACTGGTAGATGAATGGGAATATTGGAACTGTACTGGTCAAATCTTCCTTGGTTGTTTCTTGGCTGCGGTCTATGGCTCAGAATAATTCTGTCCAATCTGTTCCATTTTATTCAACCCTTTTTCCAAAAATATATTGAAACAAGAAAAACATGATCTGCTGATCCACTGAGCATAAGTGCTTGATGATTGTAAATGGGCATTTAATACATCATTTCAGGGGCGTACAACGGTTTGAGTTTAGCCTCGTTGGCATGCCTCTCTACCCCCATGTGGTCCCAAACGTGAAAGGGTGCCTTCCAAGTCTGATGACCTACTTTCAGCACATCTCTTCCGTTGCAGGGTTTTAAACCACAATGCACCCCCTCTGCCCCCCCCACCCCCCCCCCCCCCCCCCCCCCCCCCACCCCCCGCCCCCCTCCTCTGCCCCATCTTCTCACTAGTGGCTTACAATGGCACACCTGTGCTTGCTATCCTCTGCTTGGCGGTTACCAGTTTACTAACTCGCCAAATTGAGTTCATCTGAGTGTTATGATTCGCGAATAAGGGGTTATTTTTAGCTCGCCGTGTCTATTCGGGTCATGTTGTCTGGGGATTGTTGCCATCTGCAGAAAAAGGCGGGAAGATGGAGATTGACTGCAAATCAGACAGCGGCTATCCTACGAACTATCTCCTGCTAAAGGTTCTGGTGTGAGACCAACTGTGCAGTAGAAACACTCAGGAGTTTGTTTATGAGTGTTGAGGCAGTCTTTAGGCAGTGTGCGGCAAGCATGCGTCTTAATGCAAATTTGAAATTGGTTCCTTTATGGTAAAAAAAAATTATGCATGGAGGCGGCATAATTGATGACTTCAGGCGTTTCTTCAGATAATGTAATCCAATAGGAAAATCAAAGTGTATCTCTCACATTCAGATCCCTTTCAGAGCGTGGGACCCTCAACCTTGCCCAGCTCATCATGGGGAAAGGGTTGTGACATCCCTTATTCTATAAATAATGTCTCCACCACTTTCTGTTGCTCAGCCGGCTGCCTCTGAATGGGCCTAGAGCTGTAAATAGCGATAGCGACGTCATTGATGTGTGTTTTGGTCAGTGTCACAAAGTCCTCCAGGAGGTTTTAACCTTCTCAATGACCGTGGTTGTCAGCTTGAAGGGAAGAAGTCTTGACACCCGGACGGTGGAGGTGACAAGTCAAGACTGACCCTGGGGGATGGGCTGACAGCTGATGTAGAGGGAGGAGGAGGCTCAGTCACAACACAACCAAAAAAATGGATGAGATCAAGATAGATTTGGAGCATTTAGTGTTGATTATTCATTTCAGGCGATGACACTTATTTTGTGTCACGTTGTTACAAGATATAACAGAAGGACCCCAAACAACAACAATAAAACGAAGGAAAAAAAATAATTTGATGGACTTCCTAGTGTATTCTCTCCTCACTTTAAAATATTTTACAATTTGGGAATCCCACCTGTGTCACAATACCACAGGAGCATCTAACTGTCCTTACTCATTATGCTCACCCAGCCCCCAGTGCCCTGCATGGATTACATTCTAACTGGTAGTAGTGGGAATGATGTTACCGCAGTTAACTGTTTCCCAGCTAATTCCTGGGAAGTCAGAGGCAATTCAATCCAGAGCTCAGGGGCTACTGGGTTGATTTAAATGGAACATAATAAATGGTTAGCTGGCCTCCCTTGGCAAGTGAGACCCCCTGAGGGCACTGTGTGCTAGCTTATCCCACATGACCAATCACCAGCTAACTTACCACACCTCTGACCAATCATTAGCTAGCTAGCTAGTAGCCACCCAACTGACCAATCACTAGCGAGCTAATTGCACACCTCACCAATCAAAAGCTAGCTCACCAAACTACTGAGCAGTCTGCAGCTAGTTCATTCAAAAATGTACATTATCTCTACATAACATACTGGATTCATCTTATTTCCACAACTAGACTCAAGATGCAAGCACTCACGCGGCTTGAAAAGCCAAGTCAATAAAATCAATACTACATCCAGTCATGTCAACTAATTTCGAAGAGTAGTACTTGACCGATCATTTTTGATAATCAAGTGGCATCATTGGCCCCTGCTCATGTCTGCTTTCTTAATATCTGATTCCACGTGTCTGCCATGCGGTTGGGCCTAATGATTAGATGTCCACAGGTGCACCTTGGGATTAATTCAAACATTGATCCCGGCCCATTAGTTTCATCACACATTAATCACGTCATGTCACTTTCACGTAGCATAGCATCTTCATTAAAACAGAAGAGCACCAGCTGTAGCCCTGCAACCCATAAATGAAAGGTAATTGGATTCACATACATTCCCAGTTCGTCAGCGCTCTGTGTTCAGTGGACAGTCAATACGATCAATGTCACCTTTGGCTCCTCAGAGAGCTTGATCCTAGATCCTGAATGAGGAAGAAATTCTTACCATTAAAGGAAGTTCAAGGAGAGACATTGTATTGTGAGCCGGCTGTTTCAGATTCTTTCACCATGTAGGCTAAATACATTTTGTAGAATAAGGTTACATTATTAAAACTATTAATAATTTATGATATGGTGTATTGCGGTACATAGTGAGCAAGGTATGGCTTAGACAAATAAAAAGGAGTTTGTCATAGGGTTACACAACCATCCAATCTCCTCAGACCCTAGCTGCTCCTAGTGAGCTACACCGAAGTCAGGTGGCAGACCAGACTATTGACAATGGGTGACCATGACGACCCTGACGTTCCTGGGGGGCATCATGCCCTGGCCGAGGTAATGCCCGGTGACAGGATATGGACGGGGGGATGACAGGAAGCAGTGGAGGAGACAGGCATGTGGAAACCCCTGACATTACTGAGGTAGCTCGGAGGAACCTGCTCTCATCTGATCAGCTTTGACTGGATGAACACAGCTCAGTGCCTGGATGAGGACACCTCTATGGATGACATGATTGAAAGTTAATAGTTGATATTACATTGTCAAATGTTAGATTAATATCATTTGAAAACCATTTATATTGTTATATGGGCATGAAACTTATGTTTTACTTGTGACCATGCCACACTTTTGCTGAACTTTGTCCTGGATTCATCTCTCAAATCAGGTATTAGATTCATATCAAAAGTCTGATGGCAGACAAACTCATATTTGCGTTTTACGTACTCTCACTTCATATTTATTGACCAATCATGTTGCCAGAGGCTGGGATTTGTAAGAGCCTAATTGGAGGACACAATATCGGCCAGCAGTAGTAACACTGTCAAGAAAACGTCTGTAGAGGTTTTAAATCAACACTGTGTAGACTGGCCTTTGTAGATGGACCATTCTGAATCCCTTGCCGTCGTGGTTTCCGGGCAAGGATCTGTGACGTCTTTCCCCAAAGATCCTGCTGTAAAATAATAGGACTACAGGATCCCAGAGATTAGTCCTGGACAGGATCAGCAAAAGTGTGGCATGTACACACATGAAACACGAGTTTCTTGAGGGTATAGATATGGAAGCCACTGAAGCACGCTGTAATCTGTTGTTTGTCCCAACAGGTGCGGGCGAGTCAGGGAAGAGCACCATCGTGAAGCAGATGAAGTGAGTGACACAATCGCAGTCTCCATCTGGACGAACAGAAGAAGGCCAGCGTCCATCCAGGCCAGAGATATGTAGTGACGGCCTGGCCTGTTGGCCCTAGATGGACGCCTTCTGTTGTTCCGTCACTAGAATCCTCTGGCAGAACAAACGTGTTTAGTCTGAACATGAGACATGGCCATAACATAATCATAATATTCTACAATTGTGTAATATGTGTAATGTTTACGTGCATACTGTAGCCATATTCCAGCTAATGGGGTTAATGGACTGTCACATTTTCCACATCCCATTAGTCGTTATTTTACAAAACGTAGTGCAGGCAATCATCCCCTATCTCAACAGTGTTGGACTGGAATGACATGGTTTGCTCACGTTAGCTACAACCGAAACGTCTGACATCTTTCCCCAACTCCTACACAGCGTTACATAAAAACATGTTATGTTTGGTGTTTTCTGTTGTCAGGATCATTCATGAAGACGGCTATTCAGAAGACGAGTGTAAACAGTACAGAGCAGTGGTCTACAGTAACACCATTCACTCTCTGATGGCCATTGTTAAAGCAATGACCACTCTCAAGATTGACTATGGGGACACTGCAAGGGAGGTAAGATATACAAGTTTTAGATACAGTATCACATGTATATAATCACACAAGCATGTGCACAGACAGATGCTCTGTTTTATGTGTGCATTGTGCTTCAGATATAACGAAAAAATTATTATTTTTTGCTTTTGAGTAAATTGCAACCCAAAAAACACCTAAAAGCCATATTGCCATAACTGCATTGCTTCCTGCCTCTAAGCTCCAAGGAAGCCCTCCAGTGAGACACACATAAACAAGTGGGCTAGTGGGCAGAGATATACTTAAGGCTTTTGTCACGACGACCCACTTTTACAACAGCCCATTTTCTTTGTTGCTTGCTTTGTTTCTGCAGTGTCAGGAGCAGCGGCGAATAATTAACAAAGGCCCAGCTATCTACAAACTGATGATGGCCTGAATTGGCTGCTTTTGATCCATATTTGGCATACTTTCTATACGTTCAGACAGGTTCCCCTAAGACAATGGCTGAAAGATAGAATTGTCTTTTGGCTCTCCCCCTCTCTTGAGCAGTCTCAAAATATATCACATTAGAATGAATTCACACACATATACTCTCATCTCCCTAAACGTGGTGTTGATGGTTTTTGTACTCATTCCCATTATTTCTTTCTCGATAGGCTGTGTAGACCTCTATGTAATTACTGTGATCATATTGATGTGTCTAGTCATAGCCTCCACACAAGGCACATAGTATACAGCTATAACTTTTTTAAATACACACACTATTGTATGTTATGTACATGAAAACACACTCATGAATAAAAATAGCCATAAGTATCGCTGGAGAGAATAAATATAAAGGAACAAAGACATTTAGCAACAATGCCTCCTTCACTATGATTTAAGCACCACTCTTGCATGTTTTATATATACAATGCGTTATATATACATAATGGGCTAACTTAGTGCCTGGTACTATCATTTGCTTTTTAATCTTTTAGCAGAAGCTTTAATACACGAACCAAGGACTTTTTGACCTCCTCCCTTGTAGCCACTACACTATTCTGCACTAAAAAGAAAAACCTTTAATAGCCTGCTCTCACATCTTCGGTTTAATACCACCCAATCTGTAAATACAAAATATTACATAATCATATCCAATGCTGTGTTCCAATATCCATACTTCCATTAGTACACTTAAATGTAGTACACTCTCCGCACTCACTAAGTGCGCTGATTTTCAGATGTTGTTCCAAATCGAATACTCCATGGTGCACTAACCGGAAATTACGATCACGACTGCCGTCACGACTCCTCCCCCACAATAAAGCTCCCGCTTTGGACGGTGAACTCTTTACACATAGTACTATAAAAAGCTATAAAATCTATAAAAACTACAAAATGACTCCATTAATGCAGGCTATGTGGAAAATGCGCCGATGTTGGCTCAGCCTGTCTCAGCCTTTTCCGCTACGTAGCTAAGATGGCTGCCGTTGAGTACGAAAGGTGTGCATCGATCCACAGTCAGCGGTTGGACCGTTTTGAGTATACCATCCTGGTCCTTTCAGTACACTTCTTTTTTGCCTTTTGGAACGCCCTACGTACTCAAACTATGTATACTGAGTACAGATAGTATGGATACTGGAACACAGCACAGGTCTAGTCACTTTTATGTGTTCTTGATCATTTCAAGTTTCAAAGGAGTTCAAAGGCCAACGTTATGACATCCTCTAACCCTAAACCGTCTAAACAGCAAACTAACCCCTGAGATGCAACACAGTCCTAACACACACTCCAACGGTTCCTTCTTCAGCGACGGAAGCCAATAGATTTGCATACAGCTCTATTATTCATTCAACCTTTATGCAGTGTCCTGAGGAGTCATCGAGGGCGACCCTGAATGACGAGGCAATGAAGACTTCCCCAGAGGAAAAAAATGGATTGCACTTTAGTTTTTTTAATTCACCGTTTTTTTTTCTTCTTCTTCGGTGAACGCGGCGTGCGCCCGGCAGGACGACGCGCGGCAGGTGTTTGTGCTGTGCGCCGAGGCGGAGGAGCACGCCGTCCTGCCCGAGGACCTGTCCCGCGTCATGAGGCGCCTGTGGGCCGACCGCGGCGTCCAACGCTGCTTCACCCGCTCGCGGGAGTACCAGCTCAACGACTCGGCCGCCTAGTGAGTAAAGCGCCACGTCTGGACGGGTCTAAAGGGATGATTATGGTTCCACCTCGACGCAACGCTAGGGGAATTACGGACCCATTACGTCCGTGCGTCCATCGCAAGGGCCTGATGTGCGCCTCCCAAAAATTGTAACCTTGCATCGAGGCACCAGCAAGGACTGTGATTGGTCCACTCACCAAGACCCGACGCAGAACCAAAGCAGGTTCACGACTGCGTCGAAGCGTCTGCGTGGTCCCCGCGTTGCGTCGACGTGGAACCATAATCAGCCCTTCAGGATACGTGTTTGGAAGTCCGTTGTTAGGGGCACGGGAACGACGTGAAATGAACCGCCTCCGCCTCTGTTTTGGACAGCTTAAATACACACGACAACTTTATTGAAAGGATAATACATGTAATTAAACGTAACCTTTATATGTGCGCACACACGCGCACACGCGCGCGCACACACACACACACACACACACACACACACACACACACACACACACACACACACACACACACACACACACACACACACACAGTGTGCTGAGATTGAAGTGGGGACTGGGCTTCTCTCACTGGCCTTTAAAGAAAAGCTGGTAGCTGCTGAAGCAATCAGTTAACCACACACAGCCAAAAGCCAATTAACTAATTAACCCTTACAGAAACACACCTCAGGCAAAACCAAGGAAATCAATGGTAAGAATTGTTACAAGAAAGAAAAGCAACACAATCATACCTCCTACCAAGGTGTTTTTATCTCAATCATATTGTTTAGCTCCGATAAATATAAGATAAGGTTTTATGTTTTGGTGCTCTGTTAAGTCAATGCAAGGAGATTAATTTACTTGTGAAATCACCTAGGGAACAAAGAATAGAAGTATGAGGTTATAAATAATTATAATCAGGAACCTGTGAAAAGCTCCATATAAGGAGCAGGATCAGGAGCAGTGACTTTATCTTGAGTGGCGCAGAGGTTCCAGGTTCATGTTGAGTCCTGGCAGGTTACCAGTTTTACTGTCAAGTGAAACGTAAAAGTATTATGTACAAATGACATTTTTAGTGACTGAATTATTTAAATACAATATGTTTCTTGCAAGAGCAAGTTCTGTTCTGTTTGTCTTTTTTTTTATTATTATAGTCAAATGGACTGAAATTGTATGATAGAGATAGCATTAACCATCATCTTCCTGCGTGCGCGTGTGTGCGTCTGGAGTGGAGGTTGGCTTAGCCACTAAAAGCATCAGGTCTCCCAGCAGGCCTGGGCGGTGATGTAATGCCTGGCCAAGTAGAGCAAGCTGTGTCCTTCAGCCTCTATCAGACACTCTATCACCGCCTCTAAGACCGGTTCAATTTCAAAACTTTGTTGCGATGATCTCTGAATATTCATCGGACGACCTCACATTAAATCAAAACGCCATCTTGTTTTTAGATCTTTTTACCTAATGTGTCTCAGTGTTTTCGTAGAAGCTTGCCAATGCTTGCTCACTGTGTTTATGCTCCATCCCTTTAAGATAGTGATAAACACAAGCTGCAGTGATGCTGACTCACATTTCTGCCATAGTAGACTAACAGAAAAAAACCTCTATATTAAAGAAACCAAAAGGAACATAAAAGCCATATTTTTTTTTATTAGATTACTGCTGGAATTTCTGTCTCTCTCTTTGCATGTGGTTGTGTTTCAATATGGTACATACTACTGAAGGGGAAGCAGTATGTTGCCATGGTAATCTCGCCACTGTGAGCTTCTCATGGGCAGGTGGGCTCTCAGTGTATTTATAGTGTTTATAGATATAGATAAGTGCAAAGCAACCATCACACTCAACCCCTAAATTACATTTTTTCCCGTGGACAGAAGGTCAGGTGAGTAAACGGCACTGCTCTGAAATGATAATTCATTCACTATTGCAGCCACAGGAGCCCATGCCAATGAAAGTGGGTGGTGGTCTTTAAGATCCCTGGGAAGATTTAAGAGCAACAATTTCTGAGTTATGCTCAGAAATGCCATAGCCATCCGTCGGTTATTAGGGAGTGAAGTGCTCTCTGACAATGTATGTCTCTAATGGACTGAGACGATTTAGATTTGACTGACTAATCAGGGCGTCTCTTCCCTTATTGGTTCTAGAAATCCATCTTGCATATCAATCACAGTTGGTCAAAACACAATACTCCTCAATGGCTGAGCAACACGGGGAGGACTGGAGCAGAGGGAGAGGGGGTCTTTTTTTTCTTCCCTTATTGGTTCTAGAAATCCATCTTGCATATCAATCACAGTTGGTCAAAACACAATACTCCTCAATGGCTGAGCAACACGGGGAGGACTGGAGCAGAGGGAGAGGGGGTCTTTTTTTTAGGGGTCTATTTTTAAAACCGTGTGCTATTTTCGGCTCTCTCTCTCTTTACAACTCTTGCATCTCACCTGGGCTTTCCCTGCGCTAGCATGTGGGGTTCTGTGCTTCACCTGTGCTGTTTACCCCCACAGCTACCTGAACGACCTGGAAAGGATAGCCAAGGCGGACTACATCCCCACCCAGCAGGACGTGCTGCGGACGCGTGTGAAGACTACGGGTATCGTGGAAACCCACTTCACCTTCAAGGACCTCCACTTCAAGTGAGGCTGACATCAGCGTAATTGGGCTGAAAACACAGACAGTGTCCCTTAAAAGCCACTACAGCCATTCAATGTGGCTTACATGTAATGCCTCGTATTCACCCACGCACACACTCATGCAAAGTGGGACAACGGTTGGCATGCCTTGCTCAAGGAATCCCTGTTACTTTGGCGAAGGCTGCAACATGAATTTGAATGTTGTGTGCAGGACTTAAGACACAAGACACACAGTCGGGTTATTATGTGGGAACGGGAGGGAGATGTTGTTCATTTTGAATGTTTGTTTCTCAGATAAAACATTCAGAGAGGTTTAATCAGCCAGAGAGGTCTGGCCTGTTGTGTTGTCTCTGGCTCAAGACCCTGAAAGGGCCATCTGTAATCAGACGTGATTTGTTTTCTCTCGCATTTATATTCCCGTAAAGCGGCCTCTGAGGCCTTTTGGGGGCTGAATAATAGATGGAGAATCAATAAAACGAAATTCACTGCTTTAGATTTCACTTCAATTCCGAGAAGTAACTATCGGAACCAATCTGATAGCCCCACACACTCATCTCTTTCATCAACAAAGGGTGCCTCACAGGTTATTATTTTTTTCACCTTTGCTCCCTGTTTAATCCGTCTGATGTAACAACAAAGATTTTTTTTGCAGTAGATAAGGGTTCCCCTTGTCTTTTACCTCTGCATCATCGTCCTGTTGACCTTCACGCCAAAACCCGCGTCCTGATCACCGCATCAGACCTCATTAAGAAGTTAATGTGCAGCCAAAAATAGACCCTGACTTTGCACCCCGCGTCGCAGTCGGTTTTAGGGCGGTGAGAGAAATGAGGCTGTCTTTTCTCAGCTCCACTGGCCCGCTCTCTCTTTTTCTATTGACTTTCTAGTGACCTTAAACACGGTCACACACGCGTACACAAACGCACGCGCAAACACACGTGCAGGCGCGCGGCGTGTGCGTGCATGCGTACACACTGACGCCTGCACACACACTCTTTTACACTCTACTTCCTCTCTCTCGGCAGGATGTTTGACGTGGGTGGCCAGCGGTCCGAGAGGAAGAAGTGGATCCACTGTTTTGAAGGAGTCACGGCCATTATCTTCTGCGTGGCGCTCAGTGCGTACGACCTCATGCTGGCCGAGGATGAGGAGATGGTGAGGAAGAAGGACTGAACCCAGCACGGTGCCTGCGCCGCAGCGCTACCATATGGGTCTGTGACCCCAGAGCTAGGATACATTACCCCTCTTTATGGGAACGCATTGTAAAACAGATGCCTCCGTACGACCCTGGAGGCATCGTATGTTAAAACACATGTTATTTCTTCACGATGATATATTTGCCTTTCATAACACTACTAAGTATCAGCAGGAGGGTTTGAGTTGGGTGCGTTCATTCACTGGAGAAAGACTCCTAACACCTTCTATGTGCTTTCTGTGCACCATCCAATTTCGACAGTTTGCTCAATATTGCCCCCTGCTGGCGGCCTTCCCGAATTTTGGGATTTAAAAGAGATGCACGTAGGATGCATCTTGTTCAAGGACGCCTACTGCTATGATGTGGACATTGGGGTTCCGCAACGTACTTGTAGGCAACTGCTAAAGTAATTGACTCAAAAGTAAATGCTCCTTAAAGGCATATGTCTGAATTATCTTTAAGTCGCTTTAGATGAAAGCGTCAAAAAACATTATTCGTTTTTCAGTGAAAGAAAAAGAAACGTACAGAAATGGTTTCAGGCAGCTGCCATTATTTTGTGTTATGCACACGACATCACAAACATCTTGGACGTAGTTAGCCAGTGACCAAGCCCCTCCGTCTCGTTCCAGAACCGCATGCACGAGAGCATGAAGCTGTTTGACTCCATCTGCAACAACAAGTGGTTCACGGAGACCTCCATCATCCTCTTCCTCAACAAGAAGGACCTGTTTGAGGAGAAGATCCCCCGTAGCCCGCTGTCCATCTGCTACCCAGAATACGGAGGTCAGGGCACATACTTCAATACTTCAGATCTCTTGTGCTTTTCTTTGACCGAGGGAGTTAGGCATCAGATTAGTTTAAACACAGCCTTAGTGTTGTAAAAAAGTTGTCCCTATATTAATTGTCTTTTATGTGGACTTAAATCAATTGTAAAATGTGCATGTATATGTGTGTCTGTATATGTGTCGGTCTGTGTGTGTCTGTGTGACCATGTGTCTGTCTGTGTGCATGTCTGTGCGTGCGTGTGTGTGTGTGTTTGTCCCATCCTCAGGGGCCAACAAGTATGATGAGGCGGCCAGCTATATCCAGACCAAGTTCGAGGACCTGAACAAGAAGAAGGACACCAAGGAGATCTACACCCACTTCACCTGCGCCACCGACACCAAGAACGTGCAGTTCGTGTTCGACGCCGTCACCGACGTCATCATCAAGAACAACCTGAAGGACTGTGGACTTTTCTAGAAGCCGTGGGATCACGCCGCCCTGTGATGTCATCGTTCTGGGGGAGTGGGGGGTCGGGGTTTGATCACTGGGTGGGAACAGTGACACGCGTCACTCACTAACTGTTTGATTATTTTCAATGCGTTCCTTTTGTCACTTTGCGTCATAATGTTACCGGTTCTTTTGAGACTTTTTATCGATAGATAATTTTACCGGCCGTGCGATCTTTTTCCGAAATATGTAGACAGGGTTTTTAATTACATTTGTTTATGGGATATAATTAACGCGCTGTATACGAGTAGGAAATAGAAAAAAACGATCATGTTTTGCAGACGTATGAATATAAAATGGAGCTCAATCAGTATGCCTTCCATAACACTGGTTTCCAACGCTACCACAGAAACAAAAGGCCATTTCTTCTTTTGCTTTAATATTGTTTAGGTTTTTGATATTTTGTACTCTTCTTTTTCAACCTTATTTTATTTTTTATTTCGACCACATGCTAGAGCTAGACAACCAGTAAATTGTCCCTGATAAGCATGGATTTACTTTGTCTGGATTTATTGAAAGATTTGGATGAACCAAACATATTTTGGAGATTGTCAAAATCCAACAGCATTGGGGGAAACGTGTTTTAAGGGTAAGGGTTTACATACAGTCTCTACTATACAGTCCATGCTTCACTAGCCTGTACGTCACACTAATTGATTAACATTCCATTGATAAATCGTCTTAATGACAAAGGACTAATATGTACACACTTATAAATACACACGTACATCGCCATTTAAGGAAGTGCGCAAGGTTTTTCAAAAGCCAATGTTTCCTCCTAAAATGAAATGTTTTTTTGTTTTGTATGTTGCCTTGTTATCTGTTTGCGGTATGGAGCTGTGGCCTGCGGTCTAGTATGAACTAGGGCTATTTCTGCTGATAGTCAGTTCACTTGACAAATACGCTTATCACTATACTAGGAAGCATATCAAATCTATTCCACTGTCATGAAATAAATCATGTTTTGGTAGGCCTTTCTGTGGTGTGGTCCTTTGAAAAATGGGTCATCCTGGGACACACTTTGGGTTTGGGAAACACTATTGGAAATAAATAGCTTTGTTTGAGCAAATACGTATACTACAGAATACTTTGTTGGAGTTCATTTATGTTAGGTAGTACAGATTGAATTGTTTTATTTGAATGTGTATAATGACAAAATACAAATCTGCAGCATGAACTGAAGCCCATATCTAGGTTGCCAACTAGAAATAAGATTCCCACCAAAATAACAAGATAGCCTAATAGTTTAAAAATGAATCCAACTGAATTGTTGGATTTTTTAAGGAAAAATGCATGTCTTCTCTTGAATTTTCTCACAATCTGCATAGTAATTGAAGGATCACCGGAGGCTTAGCTTGCATTGCAAAACATTGCTATACATAACAGATTGCATGACAATGGCATTCAACAATGGATGGAATGTTGATCGTTTGAGTGATTGAGGTGCAAAAAAGTGTGAAAACGGTTGACCTCACGAGGACGACCACGGAGAAGACGAGGTGGTCCACGAGATGGCGACACGTGACCCCCGATGGCTTCTGAATTTCAAGAAAGTTGCATCGGCGACTCAGCAGAGTGCAAAGATGTTTTAGTTTGCCAAGCGAACAACTTATCTAATCCAAACTAATAATAATTGAATAGTTACTGTAATTATGGCAATTATTTATTTTCAAATGTATACGATTACTAAATATATCTTGATGCAACATTTAATATCTAGGAGTAGCCTATACTATCTAGGCCATCTAGAAGTGTACTATATACAAGAACACCAGAGTCTCTCTATATATATATGTTATAGTGAAAGGTGACCACATGGCTCCCTCGAAGCGACATGCTTCGATTCAACTAAGTGTCTTGTTTCAGGGGTCGTCGTATTGGCTGGTTTCTAAGCCCGCCTCTGACTGGCTGCCGCGGAGGGGCTGAACCTCACTAAAGTCTGCGGGCAGGCCTCAGCCTCCGCAATCTGAGAGAACCGTTCATTGGAGAAGTTAGGAGCGCAAATTGTTTTTTTTCAACCTATTGGGGATTTATGTTCAAACCTATGCGAAGGTGAGTCTTGTTGTTATAACAGTAATTGATGTCATGCTTTGGAATGACTAGGCCTTCAATATATTGAATAGTAGCCTATTACTGTACTTATTAACAAAATGTTTGGGGTGAGTTGTGCAGTCTATTGTAGTTGGGAATTGTAGTGTGTCCAATGTGTGATAAGCCTGCAATACATGCATGATATCTTTTACTATACTAATTTATACTTTCTTTTTCATTTCAAAGGAATATTTGACGAATTCTTGGAATCCACTTAAGACACATCACAAACATGGTAAGAATTTATGTTTGTTTATTCTTCTTTTAACTTCTGTTTTTAAAACCATTGCCTTCATGATCATCTCTGCACGACCAACCGGCAAAAGAAACCTACTACTAAGGGGTGGAATTTCAGCCTCAGAATTGTCTAAACACAGCTATAGCGTTGTCGTATGTTTGTGGACAGTTTGCAACATGAAAAAGTTCTTCAAATATAAACAAAAGTTAATGCCGGGGGTGTCGCTACGACCTAGTCCGCTAGTGTGTGCGTGTGTACGCGTGTGTGTGTACAGTACGCTAAATCATATGTTGAGCGGCTGTTGTAGAGCGGGACTCCGTCTGTAGTCGGCCTTCCTCTTCCATGCCTCACCAGGGACCGAATGGTCGAGAGCTCCACAGCTGTGATAACAACACTGTGTCGGGCCTGGTGGTTTCCACACATGGACTTAGGCTCTAGAATTGCTGCTAAAAGTCAATGCAACGAAAAAGAACACATAGAATTATACACGTCATAATATGGACATTATATGGTGCCGGTCAGCTCTCTATTGTATAATTCCCAAAAGCTCACTGCATCCTGTGGTTAAACCAGGGCTAGGATGTTGGCTCCCGTCCCTCTAAAGATTAGTTATTTCTCCTTCCTTAAAGAAGCAGGAGGGTGCATTTCCCTGCATGAAATGTGCATCCTGTTTCAGTGTTTTTACTTTACGGGTGAAGCTCAATCCGAATCACGTTACCCATAAAAGTTGCTCCGAGGTTTTGTCAGGAATGCTCGCCTTGTTACAGAGCCACGCATCCACAGTGATCTCAGCTGGGAAGAATCTCATTGGCTCCGAAGCGGGCGAAGAACATCAGGGAACCGTTCGGGAGGCTAGGCGCAGCCAAGGGGCTGGACGGGGGAGCGTCCCAGGAGAGCCTTGTTACCGCGGCCCCGACACTGGGCGATGTCCTGCTAGAACTCCCATCTCTAACCCCAGCTCTCCCTCTCTCTTGGTTCCAGGGGTGTCTTGGTGATTCCAGCGTGTGCCTGGGCGAGCAGATGATCCGAACCCTCCAGGACCTGAAGCAGACGGGGCGCCCGCGGCCCCTGAGCGCGCCCTGCGCCGGCTCCTTCCCCGTCCCGCCGCTCTGCCAGCGCCGGAGCCGGCCCGGCCGGGACGCCCGGCTGACGCGGCTCCGCGTGTCCAGCTCCAGCGAGGCCAGCGCCTACGACTCGGCCTGCTGCCTGGCCGGGCCCCTGGAGGAGGAGGAGGAGGAGGAGGAGGAGGAGGGGGAGGCGGGGGAGGGGAGGCTGGGCCCCGGGTCCCCCAGCAGCCGCAAGAGCCTGGACCTGGACTCGGGGTACTCGGAGGCGTCCTGGCAGGACGAGGGCGTGGTGCTGCGGAGGACCCGGAACGTGCGGGTCTCCGCCTCGGCGTGCCTGCGCACCAACCGGGGCGCCTCGGGCCGGGTCAGGCCCAAGTCCACGTCGGACGCGTGCCTGGAGCGCTGGACGTCGTTCGAGGCGTGCGGCGGCGGCGCCGAGGACTGGACGGCGGCGCTGCTGAGCCGCAGCAGGAACCGCTCGCCACTGGTCCTCGGGGACAACAGCTTCGCCGACCTCATCCAGAACTGGATGGACCTGCCCGAGTGCCCCGAGCCGGCGGAGCTGCCGCCCAGCGCGGGACGTCGCCTGGCCAAGGACCTGCTGGGGAACATGCGCAGGAAGCTGGCAGGGAGGGCCAAGGGGGTGGAGGTGAGGCGCCGGCCGGTGGACCCCAACAGGGCCAGCCGGCCCCTGGAGGCCCCCAAGCGCATGTCCTGCCCCGTGGGCTTCCAGGCCCTCAAACCCTTCTTCCACCAGTCGCACACTGGCATCCACCAGCTGGACTCTACAGACTTCTACCAGTTCAACGCCCTGATGAAGAGCGGCAGCCGGCAGCCCATAATATGCAACGACATCATTGGATACATCTGAACCACGCTGCTGTGTTGGAAGAGAACGGACCCTGTTCCATAAATGTATATAGAAGGATATTTCGAATTTGACATCTGGTATGTTGGTACACTTTTTGTATACTGTTGTAATAAAAGGGTTTTCTATTTAATATGAAAAATGTGTTTGTCGGAATTTGGATCATAAGAGTTCATAGAAGTAAAGGTAATATCATGGTTTTTTATATCTATATAAACGGGGGTTGTAACGTAATGCAGTGTCCTGCTAACGGACTGATGAAAGCCTGTCTCATACCATGGCTTGGAGCTATGCGAGGGTAAAGGGGTGGAGAACAGTCGGCCTTTGTCCAGGAAAACTGTATGTTGATGAGCAGAAAAGGCAAGGTGGGGGTGGGGGGGGCATTGTGATGCAGATAGGCAGGTGAGAGGAACACACCTGGGGGTGTGGGGAGGGGGGAGGAGAGCGATTTCGGATTGTTCTGCTCCTAGCACTGGTTGCTAGGCAGGACATGTTTGAAAGGTTCCCCACACCTACGCAGTCGACTTGGCTGAAACAGCACTGTCATTCTGTGGTTCTCTCTATATTCAAATCCAGTTAGAGAAGTGAAGTGAAAGACGAATGTTCCTCATCGGCAGATTCACCTTTATTGTGACACTTGGTCATGAAAGCAGCTAATCATCAACAAAAACAGTCACAGCATTAACAATGGAAATCTATTTTGCTGCTGGAGCCAGCGAGAAGTTTTATAAATGAATACAGATTGACATCCCCACATGCAGATACAATTGGCGCCTACATGAAAACTAAAATACTAATACAGTTAAACAGATATCCTGTTTCCAGAACATCTACAATTGAAAAATATTTGGCAGCAACAAAAATCCCAATAATAGATGTGTTTAAGGCCTGGCAGGACAGAGGTGTTTTAACCTCAGACTTTAGAGAGAGCATATCACTGTCTTTGATACATTTGATGGTTTATATGAGTGAAGAGCCTATCAAGTGCATAGAACATTGCAATTGTGTGACTGGACACAAGTGCACTTAAAACATACAGATGGCCTAAAATTGTATTTTAAAAAATACAAGCACATTAAAACCTTTAATTTCACGTAATGACAGAAGGGAGGTAAAAAGCAGTAGTTTAGTCGTCTTTGCCCAATATTTGAAACACCATTGACCCTTATAACATGGGATCTTCGAAAGAAATGAAGAAGAGAGCTCCGCTGTGGACCTCAGTGACCTCACTGGAGCAGGTACCTGATGGGTGGAACGTCCTCACAGTCTTCGTCTTCAGCAAACGAGGCATAGATCTCCAGAATGTGTGTGTGCGGAGGAATCTCTGATTTGGTCACCATTCGCACCACATCAGATACACTGAGGAGAGAAAGGGTTAGGGTCGGATCGTTAGGGGGGGGTAGGGGTTAGAGGATTAGCTAAATTTAGTAATATTTGAATCATTGTTATTAGTAATATAGTCATATTTCAGGCTCAATTAAGTTCATTCATTGATTTGATAAAACACAAAACAATGAAAACCAAAGTCGTTTCTTATTGATTTCATTTTATTTTGTGTTTCTTTTATCATCCAAAGTGGCTCTTTGGTTACATTATATTTGCCACTGTGTTATATTAAGTTTAGTCCTGATTTGAATCATTTCACCACAAAGTGTAGTGTGTCAAAAGGTCAATCTCTCCATTAGAAAAAACTAACAGCTGGTTGGAGTCTGTCAGCCATCCCAGTGTTGTTAGTTCAGATCACAGGAGGACATCTGTAGCCGTTATCAGATGTGTGTTTATCATGTCAGTCCAGTCCCTCCCTCCAGTTCCTCTCAGACCCAACCCGACACAGGCGGTGTAGGAAGCAGGTACTCAGGCTGAGAGCCCAGGATGGGACTTCTAGAAGGACCATCGTCCGCTACACCAGGATCTCTCTACCCTACTCCTGGTCTCCTCCCCGGGCCCCGAGGAGCTCCATGCTCCCCTGGGACCCGGGTGTCAACACAGAAGCCAAGATAAACAAACACAAACAGCCCCTCCGGAGATTAATAATGAAGTAAACACAAAAAGTGGGCACTGGGAGTCTCGGGTCTCAAGATGAAATGAACATTTGAATATTGTCGGACAGGACGATGTGTTCCAGCATGGCTGTGCATCATCCCCCTGATTCTAGTTCAGACTCAAAGGTGAGTCATTCATCTTGCTGGCTCCTGGGTGTTGCTGCTGCATATATATATATGCATGTCCTCAGGGCCCGAAAGGCTCGCAGTGCTGAGTCTCTGGCAGGAGACAGCTCGCCCCCAGACCATCAGGGTTATAATGACGATGAGGATATAGAAGTGGCACGGACTATTAAACGCCAGACATGCCCCGACAGCTGCAGGCGTTTGTGAAGCAAGAGATACGAAAACAGGGTCGACTACAGTTGAAAATTAGCCTTCTGGCTAACACTGGCACATTTACAGAAGTGTTGATCAATGTGCACTGTCCTTTAAATAAATAAATAAGATGAAACTATTCTGTGGGTCTTGGACAGACTACCCGAGGTGGAACTCGAAGAGGGGACATCTCGTTTCAGGGGGTGAGTCTTCGTCGGGGGGGTGTGAAGTGAGCCACGGGGTCTCGTGATAGATCCCTCAACACTGTCCCCCCTCACCACCACAGAGGAAGCAGCCCTGTCCTGCCCTCAGTGCCTAAACAAACACATGCCGCGCCTCACTGGTGCATGCAGCACACCGCTGTGTGTGTGTGTGTGTGTGAGTGATTGCGTGTGTGTGTGTGCATAGGTTTTTGTATGCGTGTGCATTTGTGCATGTCCTCGTGCATTTGTTTTTATATTGTAGATGTAAAAACATTTGTCAGTCCTGAAGTTTCTTTTTTACCCAGATTTCTTGTTCTGAATAAAAAAATAATAAAAACAAAAACAATATAAAACACTGATATGTATATCTATGACATATAATTAAACATACAATAGAAGATGAACGCAAAATGGTGCCCTTGAGTGCATCCATTTTTAGATCCTCGCACTGCTTTCCCAAAACACAGGCCCGGTGGAAGTGCGTGATAATTGCATGTTTGGGTTCCGTGTTTGATCAGACATACCTCTGCCTCAGTCTGTCCTTGTGTAAGGAGGTGTCGCTGTAGAGAACAGCAGACCCGTAGTACAGACCGCTGACTTGCAGGTTGTGCTCCGTCTGCAAAGGATTAAAAGAGCAATATTTAAAATGGGATGAATAATAAAAGTGTACGACAGAGAAGTCATCAACCAGTCCCACTTCCTCCGACCATCAGAGGCCGGTTGTTTGAGGACACATGCAACCCACAAACAACCCCTCAGAAGGGAAACGCTAAGCCTCCCTACAAACAATACAAGGTCTGTCCGGGTGAGACCAAGATAGAAATACAACTGGAGCAAAATGGGAGTATTTTGTTTTTTGCCAAAATCCTCTTCCTCTTTGATTCCTCTTCCCCTTTGGAAAACAACTAGAGAGGAACCAGAAAGCCAAAGTTAAGTTCAGGGCAAGTATTGTCTTGCATCGAAGAAACGACTGACGGCCCGCTGGCATTTATCCTGAAGATGACCTCGACGCTTACAAAAGTTCTAAGTATACAGAGAGGGGACCTAAGTATACAGAGAGGGGTCCCCTTCCCCAAGGGGAAGGGGACCGATCTGTCTACGGTTGATGTAAGGTGGTTAAGTAGCAGACACTATGACAGACACTGACAAACACTGACAGGCAGTAAAAAATAAAAAATGTGGAAGGGTAGATGAACAGTGGAAGGAAGATGAACAGGTTAATATAAAGTGGAAGCTCAACTCATGCTTTTATACATGGAGCAGCTGGGGTCAATCAATCAATCAGAGCTCTCACATCGTGTGTATGTGTGTATGTGTGTGTGTGTGTGTGTGTGTGTGTGTGTGTGTGTGTGTGTGTGTGTGTGTGTGTGTGTGTGTGTGTGTGTGTGTGTGTGTGTGTTTGTCTGTGTGTGTGTGAGTGCATGCGAATGTGTGTGTGTGTTTCTGTTTGTCTGTGAATGTCGGAGTGTGTGTGTGTGTGTGTGTGTGTGTGTGTGTGTGTGTGTGTGTGTGTGTTGCGTGGGGGAGTCAGGCCTGAACCTTCATATGTTTAAGCAGCCCCTCCAAGGTCATTTCCTGCTGAGCGTCCCGTCGGCTCTCCACCGGGAAGTCGTCCCACAGGGTGAACTCCCTTCCTGCAACCTGCCGAGAGACGCGCCACACATGGAGTCAGACTCATGCACACGCACACGCACACACACGCACACACACACATACAAATACACCTACACCCACACGCACACGCACACACACACACACACGCACACACACATACAAATACACACACATGCATGCACGCACACTCACATAGAAATACACACAGACACACACAGGAACACACAAACACACACGTAAAAATACACACACACATGCATGCACGCACACTCACATAGAAATACACACAGACACACACACACACACACACACACACACACACACACACACACACACACACACACACACACACATTCAATTAAAATTAAACACTCAGAGCGTAAAAGATTAATAATTTGTCCGTGTCATTGCATGTGTGCTTGTGTGGTGTACGTGCGTGTGTGTGTGTGTGCGTGCGTGCGTGCGTGTGTGTGTCTGTGCTTTGGTGCATGTGTTTCAATCTCCAGCAGCTCCCAAGTGGCGTGACATATGCGGGGACAGCTGATGCTGATCACAGGCCGGCCACGGCCCCGCCACACTGACCCCAAGGGCCCGGGTCAAGACCCTGCTTCCGTCGGGTGAATGAGAGCCAGTGTCTCTTCCTTCAGGGACTAACCCCTGGAACCACCACGGCTTTCTCCAGCCTCCCAGGGAGCCTATGGAGGCTGGCCTTATCTGCAGACAGTGAGTACAGCCATAAAAGCCACCGCTTTGGAATGTAAATGCGTTGCTCGTGGCCATGGAGGAGCACCATAAGGGGCTCTTTTCCAGACTCGGTGCCAAATTGCAGAGCGGTGTTGCAGTAAACAACCTCTGACTCCAGAGTTCAGAGAGCATGTTTCCCTTCACTCCTTTTTTTCTGAAAAGGTTTTCCTCTGGTATTTAACGGTCGAGAAACCCAATGACTCTTGCGGAAAGACACAGCCTGCATTGGTGGCCAATGCAAGTGTATCATTTATGACGACTACATAACACATGCTATTTTGAATGGATGGCGCGCTGCACATGCATCGCTGCAATGACATAAGTGACCTGGCTACAAGCCAGCTGTGTAGTTATAGTATTTTTCTTACACCCAGAGGTGCACTTCTTACATTAGCATCATATTTTAAGACACAAGTGAGTAAGACACAACCTATGAAGACACAAGTGAAGACACAAACCATCGTAAAATAACCTCACGGCACCAATGACAGTAGCGTAGAAGACTACCTGGATAGGTGCAGGATAAAGGTACATTCCTCCTGCCAACCCCCACCCCCACCCCCAGCACACCACCACACCTCCACCTTTCTATAGCGGCTATGCCCCCAGGCCTCCACCCTCTGTTATCTCATCAGATCAGACGCGGGGACTTGCACCTCCAGAGAGGATCAGATTCTCCCAAGCACCCCCCCCCCCCCCCATCCCCACCACTCCCCACCACAGATCCCTCACCACAGGCAGAATGCACGGCTTCTGAAGGTGCAGAACGATCCATTTTATCTGGTCAACCATCAACCCTCAACTGTGCTCAACTGCGTCCATCAGTCTGTCCGTCCGTCTGTCCATGCCCCCCCCCCCCTCCCCCGGATGCTATAGACCACATGACCCTCGCTGCGCATGTGTTGACGGTAAACGTCGTTAGATGCACGCGCGCGTTTCGGAGGGAGGGCATCGTCAGCTGACCAGTAATGGGGCCATAAAGACAAAGAGGGAGGGGCTTGGGATGTGAACACAGAGACCATCGTGCTTAAAGAAGTAAGCCTGGATCTGATTATCTGTGCTGCAGCAGCCTGAGGGCCAGCTTGGCTTCTGATGGGGGCTGGGGGGGCGTTATACAGACCCACAGGCCAGGCACACTGAGCCTGAAGTCGCACTGGGACCTCCACTGAAAGTTGTGTTTATGTCATTATTTTACTGAGGAACAAACTTAAAAGTTGTATTAAAATCCTTATTTTACTGCTGAACTAATTTGAAACTTGTATTAAAATCCTTATTTTACTGATGAAGAAACTTGAATGATGTATTAAAATCCTTATTTTACTGAAGAACAAATTTGAAAGTTGTAATAAAATCCTTATTTGATGTCATTATTCAAGGATAGAAGACAGCTTAAATATCATGTGGTTGATGCACTTTGCTTAAAACCATCTATGGGAGGATGGTCGTACTGCCTGGCTTTACTGTCAACACACACGGGTTAGTGACAGGATTCAAGCGTGTATTTCATCCAAACCCGCACCAGCCTCGTACCGCTGTGCGGTGAATGATGACTATAACCGAGACGTTGTGCAGACTGTTTCTCTGGCTTGCAGATTTCAAACAATGTACAGCTGATGTCGATTTTCAACAAAGGAAACGGTCCTGCGGGCTATTTTTACTCTTCCCCCCTCCCTTCCTGACTTGTTTAATATCTGTCCCACCACAGCAGGAGAAACCTCAAGCCAATCAGAGGCCTCCGTCCGTCTTGCGGAGCAGAGCGACGTCACCGCCCCGCTCCATTGGTCGGCTGGCAGGGATCAGGCAGAAAGCTGGAAGCAGCACGGCTGATGGAAACAATTACCAAGTCTCCCAAAGCCCTGGATAACTCCCTCTTAGAAAACTGACGTAGAAACGTCCCCGCTTCTCAGAAGGAGAAGAAAATCCAATTCTCTCGCTCTCTGCCACAGCCAAGAGATGTTGGTGTTTTGAAACCTGCTATGGGTAGAATGAGTGGATGAAAATGAGTTTATATTGAAAGACATTGACCATAAGCGTTTTATAAAAAGTTTGAAATTTCTTTATAAAATGCTTTTCATTTCAAGGTCCTAAGGGTCCTGGATTCTAAATTGTTTCCTTAAAACAATAACAGTTGATAAAATCATATGGCAGACATGTTGGATCAAAACTCGCTCTTGACAGCTGCTTTGTTTGAACTAGAATAGAAATAAAGCTGGATTCATAGGCAGTGTTGTAAATGTTTGAACTACCTCTTCACTGCCCTTTTAAAGGCATAGACCAAGCCATGTATTTATATTATCTCTCCTCGGATGTTGGGCCACAGCCAAGATATGCTGTCCACATATCAGTGGCTGTTATTAAAAATGGCTTCAACTCTTTTCCCATACCGTAATTATGCTTCTTAAAACAAAGTCATTTACGTCTGCTGATCACTCCATATTTATTTTATTTTCTATAATAATCAGGTATAAATTCTTAGATGTTTGAAATATGTGTAAAAGAAAAACCATTGTATGAACTCACTTTCTGCTATCTTGTATGATATCAAATATATACATTTTGAATTTTTGCCTTAGGTCAGCAGTTGTGACCGTGGGGTTCTAGTGGTCGTACTGGTAGTGTTACTGGATTGATTTAAGGGGGTACTTGAAATGAATCAGTGAATTACATTCCCAAACAGTCCCGTGGCTGACTGAAGTTTTAGTACCATAAATAAATGAATGCAGACCAGTATATCACCACTCCCCTTCCTCTTCTCACGGGAAACTCACTGAGAGATCTACTCAGCTCGCGGTCGGTCGTTGATAAACATCCAAGACAACAGATATGTTTTGCCTAAAAGTCGTTATTCCCCTTGGTCAGTAAGGTTAGTTAATGAGTTAAGAACAGACACATGTATTAATATTTTTGATATCAATATCAATGACCAATAACAGCAATGTTTATGTTCCCCCGCAAAGGAAAACTAAATTCCTGTGATACATTGCTCTTCATCGCCTTATGTAGAATAAGATTACATTGCTCCCGGATTTTGGTTATTCTGTCTCGTCTTTATAAGTTATGTAAATGTACATGTGTGTTCACTTTTTGGTAAAGCAGCAAAATTAAGAACAGAAATATGTCAGTGTGCCATCCGCGATGCTGGGTTTACTCGATAGGATGTGATTGGTCACAGAGGGTACATGACTGTTAAAAGTTTGAGAACCACTGACTAAGGCTGTTTCCATGATTCATTTGAGATCTTCTGTCCCTCTAGCAAGTGATCCTAATTCTTTACCAGAATGTGGAGAAACTTTGGACACCAGGACCTCTGAGTTACTTCCTGTACGGCAGGAAGTTAGACAGTCAGAGTTTACTGCTCTTCCTGGGGAAACCCGGGGCTGAGGCACCGGCGATTCAGATCATAGAGGGATTCACCGGACGGCAATTCTGCCCTCTCCGTACAAACATATTTTCAGCATGAGGCTTTAATGAGTTTACAAGAGTTTGCACCATGACAATCGAAAGGCATGGACATCTTACCGCAGCAGAGGAAGTGAGATGATGAAGTCCAGTGACCCCATGACTTTCTCATAATTGGACACCTAACCTCAGCTTGTTTCCCTGATTATCAACACACCCTTTAGAGTGGCTTCCTCCTTCCATGCTTGTAATCCCAGTCTATGGTGTTGGCTGGTGCTCTTTAACACAATGAAGAATTCTCACTGACAGGAAACTAGGTTCCGAGGGCAGACTTTGATAAGCCAGAGGCTGCGTGGAAGGGATAACTATCTCACGACTCTGCAATCTTAGATACACAATGACTATCTCACTACACTGTAGACTTAGATACACAATGACTATCTCACTGCACTGTAGACTTAGATACACAATGACTATCTCACTACACTGTAGACTTAGATACACAATAACTGTCTCATTACACTTTAGAATTAGGTACACAATGACTATCTCATTACACTGTAGACTTAGATCAACAATAACTATATCATTACACTGTAGACTTAGATACACAATAACTGTCTCATTACACTTTAGAATTAGGTACACAATGACTATCTCAGTACACTGTAGACTTAGATACACAATAACTATCTCACTACACTGTATACTTAGATACACAAGGACTATCTCACTACACTGTAGACTTAGATACACAATAACTATCTAACTACACTGTAGACTTAGATACACAATAACTATCTCACTACAATGTAGACTTAGATACACAATAACTATCTCACTACACTGTAGACTTAGATACACAATAACTAACTCACTACACTGTAGACTTAGATACACAATAAGTATCTCACTACACTGTAGACTTAGATACACAATAACTATCCCACTACACTTCAGTCTTAGTTACACAATGACTATCTCGCTACACTTCAATCATTGGTCCACAAAGACTATCTATCTACATTGCAGTCTTATATACACATCAAACTTAATACTACACTGAAGACTTAGATACACAATGACTATCTCACAATGATTAAATGACTATTTAATCAATGTGGAAAATCATATTCAATTGATTGGTGAAACTTCATTATATTATTATAATTCATTACATTTGTTTGAATAAATAGAAAACAAATGAATGTTTTGTTGTTTGAAAACTGTATAATATAGACAACTAGATGGATTCAAGGGAAACAGAGCTCCCAAACTGTCCAAACAAGCTGTATGTTAATTCACAGCAGCCGGCTCAGATCCATAGATCTGAAGACATATGTCATGCATATTGAACGTCCGCGCTTCAAACACAACAAAAACCAGAACCCCATGAAGTTCTGCTGCTCTCATATGCACGTGAAGGCGCCAATCTGCCGATACCCGATCACTATTGATCCCTTGGCTCTTTATATGTTCCACAAAGAGGCAGATGGGACTAAACCTCTCTGTCTGCCCCCCGTGAAGACCGCTCATCATCGATCCAGCCCTACACCCCAGAGACAAGACACACTCTTTAATTCACACGGCTTACAAACACACAGAGGAGTCAACACTGTCACTGGCCGGGGAGAAAGATACACCCAAGGTTTTTAGATTGACTTTTGTGATAATAACTGTTGTTGTTATTATGGGATGCCCATTGAGATCAGGAGAGCAAACAGAGGGGCCAGGGCGGGGGGGGGGCCGGGACCTCTCAACAGAGGGGCTAAAAGCCAGCCTTTCCTTTTGAGAGGTGCTCATTGACGTGTAAAGCAGCAAACAGAAGCTAAGTGGGGGTCTGCTCAGAGGAGGAGATAATATGTGTGTTCTTCACCTGATTTCAACGACCCCGGGGGGCCGAAAGGGGGTGAGTCAATATTAAAACCCTCTCCTTGCTGAACGGGGGCCACTGGCGTGTTGGAGCCTGCAGTTTAGACACGCTCGAAGACGCTCACGCAAACACGCACATACACGCACACTCATGCAAGCCCACTGACACACACGCATGCAAGCAGGGAGACACACACACACACACACAGACACACACACACACAACACATATTAGCACACACATTAGTACACACAATCATGCACCCACACATGCACGGACACACACAAAACAAACACACCAAATGGATGACACACATTGAGTCAGCAGAAAAGTCCAACCCAAGTGCTTAATGTGATGCACACCTGGCAAGCTGCTTTGAGTGACTATTTCGTTTTTTCTTTCATACAAGTCTTATATTTTCATTTAATTGTGATTTACGGTTCACTGAATAACTTCTTCTGTCTACTCTTTTTGTATTCTCTCTCTCTCTCTCTCTCTCTCTCTCTCTCTCTCTCTCTCTCTCTCTCTCTCTCTCTCTCTCTCTCTCTCTCTCTCTCTCTCTCTCTCTCTCTCTCTCTCTCTCTGGATGTCTTTGCAGCCGTCTGTCTATCTGCCTTCCAATCTGTGTGCCTACATATTTTTTTTCAAATCATACCTTTTAAAAAACATGCCCGACAAAATGTGCAAAATGTACAGTATTCCCCTCATCCCAACGTGATCAAAGACTTGGGCCGGCCGTATGAACTTATGGCGGGTTATCCTGTTCGTTCCTGCACAGCGTTACGTGAGTATTCACAGGACGCCCTGTGCTCTGCTGCTGCCGTTGGCACGATTGATTCTCTCTCTCCCTGCTGTTGGAACCACCAAAGGGCATCCCTGTTCGTAGCCTCAACGTGTCAGTCGGCTAGCCTTGTTGTCGGCAGGTGATATCCGTGACATCAATCCAAAATGTCCAGTGGTTGTCAACATGAGAGGCTGCGATGCGTTTGGTTGCTGTATTGGGGCATCAGTCAGATAGCTTGGTGGCGGAGCTACATGGGATCAGCACAAGCCAAGCACCAACAAACTCTAAAACCAGGCGTCAAGATTCACAGGACTAGACGCGAAAGCAAAGGAAAGTGTGGAGCACGTGGTGAAGTGCACTCACAGAGGTATGAGAGGCAAATGGGGCAGAAGGACGCAGTCTGTTAGACTGACCCGGGGGCTGTTTTACAGTGTCTTAGCATGGACCCTACAACTGGCTTTACGGTAATTGCTCCCCTTTTGTACTGGTTGGATCTCAGAAGGCACTTGTGCCAGAAAGCCAGACAGTGCAGGAAATCAGGGGTGTCTCCAGAGACGACGGGACCACCATTTGGGGCAAATGTCTGACCTCAGGGGGTGTCACCCGGGACTCTGTGGTTTGAAGCTGGGTCGGAAAATAAAAACAGAGAACCACAACAAAGAACTGGACTGAGAAATGATCCCTGAGAAACACGTTTTATACGCTCTGGAAGGCGAACACAGACGGCGGTTGTGTATTCTTAAACCTTTGTTTTTGAGGTCTTCCACACGCAGCGTGATTCAGGCCCTTTGCACACAATGAAAACGTTCTGGTTTCACGGGGACAAAGGTGGTCATTTTGAAGGGGAAATAGAAGTGGCATTTAGAAGAAAACGCTCAATCATGTTACCCATTCAGCGCGGCCGAACGTACATGCAGACTGCGTCTTTATATAGAGCGCATTCAGTCACACGGCAGCATGACTGTTGTCACGGAGGAAGTGTGAGGCGGCGCTCTTTGTGTGTTAATCGTCTGTTGTTGTTGCCGTGGTCACGGGCCACCTGCCACACTCCGCTACATACAGTGTGGCCATGCTGAGGCCCCTTGTGTTCCTGTATGAGGCCAAGGCTGGTCTCTCTGTGTGTGTGTGTGTGTGTGTGTGTGTGTGTGTGTGTGTGTGTGTGTGTGTGTGTGTGTGTGTGTGTGTGTGTGTGTGTGTGTGTGTGTGTGTGTGTGTGTGTGTGTGTGTGTGTGTGTGTGTGTGTGTCACAAAGAATGGAATACAAAGAATTAGGGTTAGAAAAATATGAAAGAGAGAGAGAGAGAGAGAGAGAGAGAGAGAGAGAGAGAGAGAGAGAGAGAGAGAGAGAGAGAGAGATAGACCTGAAGCAACAGGGGTATAGCTAGTAATTGACTCTCCCGGTTGACTCTCTCACAGTTTCTCCTTAATGAGAAACATTGACAAATGACTAAAAGGCCTCCAAGCAATACAACCCATAGAGAGCTGAGAGGATAATATGGGCACACCAGGGAGACTGAAATTCTGATTCATTAGAAAAAATCGGGGCCAGTTGTTCAAACCAAGTTGTTTGTTTGCTATTTGTATCCCGCGGTTGGGGAGGCGTCATCGTATGGCATGCATAACTGGCTGTTGCTGTGTGTCACTCTAACCTACAGGGACCACACTCAGCTGTTTTATATAGCAAGGCCCGCACCGGCTGTGACCGGATCATACAAAGTCTGTATGTTGTAGGATCTATCTGAACAGAAAGAAAATACCTATTTACAGATCGACATATGGTATCACAAGTTTGGTGTTTTAATGGAAAGGAAAGTGAAGACAGGCATGAACAAGGTGAATTGAATTAGAGATAAAGTTAGGATCGCAAATCTTCATCAAACAATTGTTTGCTTACATAGGTTTGACACCAGTGGGTGGAGTTACCAAAGAATTATCGACATATTTAAAATATGTGTTTTTTTATTAAATAATAATATTTAATAAATTCAATTTGTATGAATATGTGTTCATGATGTGCATATCAAGGTCTGTAGGAGCCGTTGGTTAATGGGACTGCACATGGTGAACCGTCCCTCTAAGGGGCTGCGTTAAAACCCATCCTAACGATGTAATCGCTTGCATGTGTGTTCCGTTTTCGTGCAACATTCCAGTGAATCAACCAAATAAAGCATGCCCTCAGCAGCCCAATCTGGGCTGATTATTAGGAGGGAACACAGCTCTGTGGAGAGATCAAAATACAATTTGTAAAATGCCTTGCTGTGGTTCGTGACAACCTTTTTGTAACGGCTTTTTCACACCGCATTTTTTACTACTTGGGGTAAAGTTACGCTACATCATAAATGACATCATAGTTCTTAAAAGGAGATGAGGTTTAAGAAGTCACATGAATCTCCATTGTGATCCTTTAATACGTAAAGAAAAAAATGCGGATTTTCTCACGTCACTTCATAGCATCACCATTTTAGGTTTACTGATGATCTGTTATAAAATAATTTGAATGTTGAAAAAAAACACGTTTGATTTCATGATGATCTTTCCTATCCTATCAATACTCATTAGAAAATATTAATTTTTTAAACCTATTCACCCCTACCACTGTCTGAAGAGGGAGCAACCTGTCTGCTAGCATAAAGGACATGCTGCAGCATACGGCCTAACCAACAACTTATCAACACGTTGGGGCCGTTTACAATACAACCTACTAAAATAAACCAAGGCCCCCGCCGTGTGTGTGAGGATCCCAGGTTAATCATTATCCCCCCGACCACTGTTCACCACCGGGCCGGGGTCTTAAATTACCCCCGCCACAATACTGCTTCACGTGGGGACTCCTCAGGAGAACACAGGCCTGCTGGGTATCAGGTTCACCCTGTCGTCTTAAGGTGCACCGCAGGGGTCAATGTGTATGTGTGTGTGTGTGTGTGTGTGTGTGTGTGTGTGTGTGTGTGTGTGTGTGTGTGTGTGTGTGTGTGTGTGTGTGTGTGTGTGTGTGTGTGTGTGTGTGTGTGTGTGTGTGTGTTTGTGTGGGTCGGGTCCCTGTTATTTAGTTGTGCGGCAGATGTATGCCCTGCAATTACGAACAAGCTCAAATCCCGACAACAGATTGCGGACCACGTACGATAAGATTCTCTTACATTGGGCTTTATCTGAAACGACCTCCAACGGCTGCTTGAAAACAACTTTGTTTACTCCTTTTACCAACTTGTGGTTGAAGAGGGTGTAAGAAAATTCTGGAAAGAACACCTTTTTTCTAAAGAATATTGGTTAGATAAGTCCCAGAACAGCAAAAGCCAGACAAGAACTTCCATTTTGTTTCCCCTCCGGCCCTACCATAGAACAACTTCTGGTTCTCCTATAGATAAACCTCTGGTTCTCCTGTAGAACTACCTTCTCTAGAACAACCTCCGGTCCTCCTATAGAACAACCTTCTTTAGAACAACCTCTGGTTCACCTATAGAACAACCTCCAGTCCCACTATAAAACAACCTTTATATATATTCCTCTATATTGCAAACAACACAGCGAGGCCCTGAGCACCAAACATACTCTGGTTGGAAATCTGGTTCCAATAGGGGGGCTTCCTGTGAAGGCAGGAAATAGCCGTCAGTGTCTGGCTGCCAGCTAACAGTGCAGCAGTGTGAGCGGGTCTGACCTTTGGGGGCTCCGGGGGCTGTGACCCTCCAAGCCGCTAATTCAATTAGGGGAGCGGGTGTCACAACAGGGGGGGGGCCCGTCCAGAGAGCGCCGACGTGCAAGAAGTTCAGAGCGGGGTTCGGGGGATTGGGTGATGTGGGGGCACAGGGGGTCTTGGGCTGTGATGACCTAGACCCATTATAGTGGCCGGTGGGTGTCAGTGGAATGGGATCAGAAGAGGCTCTTGACGGGTGAGATTCATTGGCTGGTGCACAGTTAAATTACGCTTGTGTCGTGTTCCTGGGGTGAGGTTTCTGTACTGCACACAGTTTAGTTTGGATTTCGATGTTTTTCTTGTCTAAGGTTTCGGTTTCTGTGCACCCAGGGAGCTCTACAATAACACACAAGCGGCGAGCGGCACACTTTGGGGCTTAAATGTGTTTAAAGATTCTATCCAGGGTATGCAAATGTTCCTGAAAGCTTTGACACAGTCGGTAATCTCAGCTGGTGAATATTGCATGTCAAATGATATCGACTTTTATAGCATTGTGTGCTACTCGAACAGGCCTGGGAGAGCTGTCTTCCAATACTGTAGTTAAAGAATGAAGCCGAAGGAATAATATAAATTGAAGCCGACATAGGGGCATTAGCAGCATTATAGCTGCTAGCTTCCTATTTATAAAATATTCATAACTGTTAAATATTTCACAACTAGTCAATGATGTTATTGTTTGCCTTTTACAACTTCCTCTGACTGCTAGGGAGCAATCGCAGCAGCAGCAGAATAGAAGCTTTAGCGTTGGTGGAGCTGACAGAATCAGCTTCCCATCTGTTTACATATTTCAGCCTCCATAAACAGAGGATAACATCAGCAGGGGAACTTCCTATTTTGGGAAACAGATGTTTCGATTCAGGATAAGAGTTAGGGGGGTAGGCGTACCCGATAACATTCGGTTGTAACTAGTGAACAGAAATATCATGTCAAATAGCATGTGATCATGTGCCGCTGATGTACTGATTCATCACATTCATATTCATAGATGCGCATGAAAACAACATGGCACGTGTTTCCTGTCTAAAACACTGTCAATCATCCATTTCCTTGCAAAAGATCAGAGTAAAGCGCTCTCGATCCCACAAAGATGTGTGTGAGCAAGCTGCAGTAAATCTCCCCATTCTGATCGGGTGTGCACCCAGATGCCCTCCTACTACACCAGTCCAAGCATCACATGCCATGAAGGGTTTAAGGTCCTCCGTGTTTTCCAGTTGTGCTGACTGAACCGACGCGTCCAGGCCTTGGCAGTTCCTCGGCCCAGAAGGTCACAGTTGCTGCACGTGGTTCCCAGTGGCCAATGGCCATGAGGAGCATGCTTCCATACTGTCAGGCCTGCACCGGGCTGGGTGATGGGCTGGAGAGGGGGGCCTCTTGGACAAACAGTGAGAACCACGTCTGGTCATCTGATATTAATGATGTGGGGGGGAATCTCACGCGGGGAGCATGGTCACCTTGGGTAAGTTGAGCCTTGGATAGCCTAGATCCTGGCTGATATTCAACAGCTGCATGGCTGCCTCTTGGTTTCAAAGCCAGTCTCATAAAACCATATCTTATCCCAAAGGATTTTTGAGTCTAGCCAGTAAAGATAAGATACTTAAAAGTGCATTTATTATGAAAGTACCCATGGCCCTATAAGGCTTTCTGTCTGTATGTGCCTTTTGCTTGGCTGCGGGTAATATTTAAGAGGAAATCTACACCAACACTTCTGAAGTAATGATTAATCACATGTCATCGTCCGTAATACCGGAGAACAAAAAGTGTTTTAATAATTATACGATTATGAGTCATCTCTATTCTTTCTGTGGGCTAAAAAATATATATTTGATAAATCTGTGCAGAATGTTACTTTAAGCATTATATAAACAGAATGTGAAAACACAATCTAGCAGGAAGAAAACAACAATATCCAAGACATGGAAAACTTCTCAGGTCTTAAGCATTCTGCGTTGAAACAGTTGAAGTAGTGTGGAAAGTTAAGATGCATCACTATGACCAAAGTGACCTAATCCTCTCCCTCCCTGTGTTTGTTCTTCCTCAAGGCTGCTCCAGAAGGAGACCAAATCATGACCATATGAATCTGGGGAGTGGGGAGCCACACATCTCACACACAGACCCTGCACACGGCCATTTCTGTTGCAGGGACTGCGCTTTCAAATCACTTTCTTGGCTGAACCTAAGCTTATCAAAAGAGACACGTCCACAGATATTTTTCTTGGCAATAAAGTCTGAATCCGTACGATTCTCCCACTCTTGATGAACTTGCTAGGCGCCTATCTTCGTTTACTTTATAGGGACTCTCTCTCTCTCTCTCTCTCTCTCTCTCTCTCTCTCTCTCTCTCTCTCTCTCTCTCTCTCTCTCTCTCTCTCTCTCTCTCTCTCTCTCTCTCTCTCTCTCTCTCTCTCACTCTCTTTCTTATCCTCTCTACAGCCAACTCTATAAATGTCCTTTCCACAGACCTTAGTATCTGCTGATGTTCAGCTCTCACAAACATTTTCCTCTTCCCCCTAAGGCGTCCACGCAGAACTTCTGCCAGCGCTTTTCCATCTGGTAGCCTGCTGTCTCTGGCTGGCCTCTGCTTGCTACACTCAACTCAATTCAAACACAGAGACCACAACCCACAACCGTTAAAGCTCAATAGAAAGAGTAGATGTCTGGGGAAAAGAATAACGTCAGCCCCCTGGTTTGTTGCTGTGAGCGGACTAAACCCCATGTGGCGATGCATGTTCAGGCTGCGGTGTGCATGAGGACTTAACCATTTCCACGCCGCGCTGACGAGACGATGTTGAGGAAGGGGAAAAAGAGAAGATGGAGTAGAATGGGATCAGAAGAAGAGGGATTCCATTACAGGCGCTGAATTGCGTTGTGCATTAATCTTCCTTTTGGGGGGATGCACTGTGGACCTTCTGCGGGGCGCAGACAGCCACAGCTGCCTCTGTCGTCACCTCACCCTCTGATGCAGCTGCATGAGTGGGTGAATGGGGTGGTGGTGGTGGTGGGGGTGGGGGTAGTGGTAGGGGTCGTTATTGCATGTAACCGTAGCTGTAACCAGAGCTTTACTGTCTCCGAGCCACTTCATGGTTTCCCCATTACATCCCCAGGGAAGGCGGACCCCCCCCCCCCCCCCCCCACCCCCCCCTACTACTACTCGACCCTGGTGTGTCTGGGGGTCAGTGATGAGGCAGCAGGGCCAGCTCTCTCGAGGTTTCCCCCTGATAACGACAGGCCATCAGCCCAGCACCCTCCGCAGATGGTCACCTTTCAAGGCTGGATGTCACCCGTCTGCATGTTTGTTCACGGCTGCTAGAGTCTACCTGTTCGCTGTGGACCACAAGGCCAGGAGGACTTCCCTTCAATGCCAAAAGGGAGATTTGGGCGTCAAGGATTATTATTTCAATCCAGAACAAGACTCTTTGTCTCCGGTATGAATCATATGGGCCTTGGTGTGTTGCTTTGGATCGGTCGGTTTCAGTTGCGTGTGAGTTTACCTGCCCCCCTTAGCTTGGCACCAAAACAGACTTTAGGAGAAGGCTTACGCACGACAGGTCGACCTTTTAGCTGTATGGCCGTACTCTGAAGAAACTCATTCATGACTCAGGTTTACAAGTTTCCAGGGAGGAAGGCCGCGGCTCGGCGGGGGGAGTTAACTGAATTATGCCTGTGTTTGCAGTGCTTACTTTATGGGCCCGTTTATACAGTAGCAGTCTTTGAGCGAGTATAAGGTCAAGCTCGACTGCTTAACTATTACTCAAGGACACAATATGAGTAGACTTAGAGTAATAATATTGAGATGACCCCATGCAGATTTCACAAATTTGAATGAATGGAGAGAGATTTCGTCCGTATATGGCTTCTCAAGGTAAGTGGGCCTCTATGTTGTTTTACCCAGTGCTTAAGAATGCACCATTCGTCCAAGACGCAGGGCAACGTCCGTTGGACATACTCAAGCAGAGTTTCAGAAAACATTCCTAGCTAACTCTCCTAGCTAAGCGCCGGCGACTTACCCTAAAGGGGGATTTATCATCGCGGTGATGCACCGTTTGCTAAGTGCACAGTGTTTGTTGAAACAGGGCTGTGGACGGGCAGTTTACGTACTCTGCACACTGGTCTTCAACATTTCCGAGCTGCGCAACGCACGGCAGATAGGCATCATTTGAATGCTGAATATAAACTTTAGGTTTCACTGCTCCCGACGAGCGGGCTGTTGCCTTACATGGTTGACAGGTTTATGAACGTGTGTAGGAACGGGGGAAATTTGAGGGACTAATTGGAAAGCACTATGGGTGGCCACAGTTTACAAAAGTCCGACATAAATCAGTTCGAATAAACAAAATGTAATAAATTAAAGTCCACTGAAATGCTGAGGTGGTCTGGGGGGGGGGGGGGGGGGGGAGAGAGCGTTGACTCACAGTGAAGCTGGCTGGGCTGGAGGGGTAGGACAGGACGAAGTAGTCCACGGCCAGGTTGAGGAAGGATGCCCGGTAGGAGCTGACCTCCCGGTGGCCCTGGACCAGCTTGTACAGCTCCAGACACATCAGGCCGGCCACCGCCGCCGTGGTGGTCGCGATGGCCGGGATGATCCTCCCAGCGATGCGCTTACTCTGGTAGGGAGGGGAGGGGAGGGAGGGGGGAGAGAGGGAGAGAGAGAGAGAGAGAGAGAGAGAGAGAGAGAGAGAGAGAGAGAGAGAGAGAGAGAGAGAGAGAGAGAGAGAGGGAGAGGGAGAGGGAGAGGGAGAGAGGGAGAGAGAGAGAAAGAGAGAGAGAGAGAGAGAGAGAGAGAGAGGGAGAGGGAGAGGGAGAGGGAGAGGGAGAGGGAGAGAGAGAGAGAGAGAGAGAGAGAGAGAGAGAGAGAGAGAGAGAGAGAGAGAGAGAGAGAGAGAGAGAGAGAGGGAGAGAGAGAGAGAGAGAGAGAGAGAGAGAGAGAGAGAGAAAGAGAGAGAGAGAGAGAGAGAGAGAGAGAGAGAGAGAGAGAGAGAGAGAGAGAGAGAAAGAGAGAGAGAGAGAGAGAGAGAGAGAGAGAGAGAGAGAGAGAGAGAGAGAGAGAGAGAGAGAGAGAGAGAGAGAGAGAGAGAGAGAGACAATAGATGACATTGGTTTGAAAAGCCCTTCTTTGTATGTAAGATAGACTTGTTGTTGTCGCATGCGGTGGGGGGGGGGGTCCTAGGGCTACTAGCGTCGTAGAGGGTGAGCTCATACACGAGCAGAGCCGACACGATCAAAATCCTCCCGCGTGGTTACAAAGGAGGGAGGGGAGAGGGGGGTGGGTGGCCCCATTGTCCTCCACGGAGCCCCCCACACGACTTCACCCTCATGTCCCCCCCCTCCCCCACCCAGCCAGCCGGCCCCCAGTCTGCGGGGGTACGGGCCGGGCTCAGGTGTCAGCTCCCAGGCGACAGGTAAAGTGCTGTGATTAGTTCTGCACACGGAACAAAAGGAGCGGCAGCCGTCTGTGTGGCTTCAGGGCAGGTGTGTGCAGCACACACACACACACACACACACACACACACACACAGAGAGACTTTGCCCAAGGCCACCGGTCGGCCCACGTTGGTGACGTCGTACTGTTTCTCGGCCAGGCTTTTAGGATTTAAAAGTGTCTTTTCAGTTCTTGTTATGTGTGAATTTATTGATTTTTCTATTCCTATTTCTGATTCATATGTGGAGAGGCCTTGAGGGATTAGGGTTTGAAACCTGGAGGCGGTCCGCTGGAGGGATGTCGTAGTTCTCTGCTCGGAGGTTGGACGCGGCGGTGATGTAGTCCATGTGGAAGTTACTGTCGTCGTCCTGTTCATAGAGGGAACACACAATCAGGGAACACCAGGTCAGACCCTAACCTTAAGCCAGGCCTCAGCACAGGCACCATGCTCACATTCTGACATTAAATCATGATAAATGTGTATTTTCCCTTAGGACAGACAGGGTATATATAGCGTTAAAGAATTAAAGTCTGCCAACAGCAAATCGTGGCTAGACCACTAGGTTTCTCCACTAGTTAAAAAGACAACATTTGAAAATGTACTGAAACTGAAAGTTATGATTCCACCAGCTTTGAAGATCTAAGCCTTTTGTCACTGGGTCATCCGACACACGCTCACACACACACACACGATACACACAATATACACAAACACACACACACACACAGACTCGGTCATCGGATTAGAAGCGACTTCAGATTGGAACGGTGAGGTCACTCCTCCGCTATGGCGCCTCCTCAGAGATCGGCGGGGTGACTGTCACTGCAGGGCAGGCCGTCGGAGGGGCCGGAGCGCGGTGGCGCTGTGTGAGGTAAGACGCAGCCGCGCAACCCGATAGCGCTGGATTCCACCCACGCACATTCCACCCCGCCGGGGTACGACCAGGCCAGGTAGGCAGCGTGATTAGGGATGAGGGAGCGAGGGGTCTTTGTGTCCAAGGGGGATACATGATATTTGCCCGGCTTACCTCATACGCCTTCATCATCGGGTGCCGTCACCCGATGATGAAGGCGCACTGCATTGTCCGCCGAGAGTTTGAAAAGTCATGTGAGGATAATAAATGGTAAATGGACGGCATTTATATAGCGCTTTTATCCAAAGCGCTTTTATCCAAAGCGCTTTGCGATATTGCCTGACATTCACCCATTTATGCACACATTCACACACCGACGGCGGAGTCGACCAGGCAAGGCGACAGCCAGCTCGTCGGGAGCAGTTCGGGTCAGGTGCCTTGCTCAGGGACACTTTGACACTCCGGAGATCGAACTAGCAACCTCGCGGTTACCTAGGATCAAACTCACGTGGAAGGGTGGGCTTGTGACCATACGCAGGCTGGGAGCGAGGGGAGATGTGGTGCAAAGGTGATGCTGTGTGGAGTTAGTGTACGAGGTGAGAGGTAATGTCATTATGGTGGGGGGGGGGGGGGGGGGGGGGGGGGGTCATCTGCTTCCAGGCTATTCTTCTTCAAAAGACCAGTACACAGAGCCGTCAAAGTGCCCCAAAGCAGAGTGCAATAACATTCACCAGATGCCAGTCAGAAAGGGGACACATGAATGACAGTGGGCAACAGAAAACGTGAGCTCACAGGAATGGGTTATTTAGTGTGCTGCTTCTCTTTTCTTCTTTTGTTTTCGTTCGCTTGTCTTCACTTGTCTTTGTATTCACTACACGTTTGACTGTTTGGTAGGTGAGTCATCTAGGAGCCAGCGGTCCTTCTAAGTTTAAGCAGAACTTCTGGGACAAGTAGGTGAGTGAAGGTACACAAGGTACAACTTGCAGATAAACAAGCAACTGGTGAACTGGGATATTTCCACTGCGTCTCAAGCGCCAGCAACCCCTTGGTTTCTCGCTCTGGTTCCTGGACCACGTGGGAGCCGTGAGGCTTCAACTGCTCAGTACAAAAAAACGAATGGAACCACACTGACCACACTGTTTACTACGCACAATGGTTCTTTATAGCACTATTTCCCCCCCAAAAAGGATGCGCACTTTAAAAAACTAAAAAAGTCCCTCCTGATGTTTGACGTCGAGACAGAGAGAGCACAGAACACAGACAGGCAAGCTTTGTTCACAGAAATCGGTTGGAGGGCCAAACACAGATTTGGGTCACAGAGAAACCCAAAAACCCAAAGAAAAAACAGCCCAAAAAACAGCTTGAGGGCCCCGGCACAGCGGAGCGTGACCGCCGGTCCCCGGAGGTCCGGTCGTCGCTGTGTCTCTGTGGTGTCTGAAATGTGCGGTGTGTGCAGAAGAGGATCCGTCTGCTTACCTTCTCAAACTCCACAGGGTGCATGTGCATCGCGGGGCCTTCCAGCGCCAGGGAACGCAGCGCCTCTGTCAGCTGCTCTAGTCGGGCCTTGCCTGTTGCAGCGAGGACAGGGAAACACCGTAAGAGCTGATTGTGGTTCCACGTCGACGCAATGACCACGCAGACGCTTTGGTGCAAACTAACACCCGAGGTTCGGGTTTTGGCGAGCTGATCAATCACACTCCTTGCGGTTGCGTCGCCAAATACATTTTTTGGGAGGCGTAGCCACTTAGGTCAGGGCCCTGTGGTGGACGCGAGGAGGGTCCGAAAGGACATAATGGGTCCGTTAAAAACCCCTTGCGCTGCGTCAGCGTCGAACCATAATCAGTCCTTTAGAGGGCTCACCGGTCTCGGAGGAGGCTTGTGAGGAGACGCGAGCAGTTACGCCAACGCCAAGACTCACCGTCGTCAGTGATCCCCCGCTCCTGGTCCTCCTCCGTGATGGGCCTGTCGGAGAGCCTGGAGGAGGGCACGAAGGCGGGCACGGGGGTGTCCCTCAGAGTCACTCTGATGGCAGCGCAGTCCCTTGTCCCGGCGATCCCATAGATGTGCGCGTAGAGGTTAGCGGCCGCCACGATGTACTGCATGTGGGGCTCCTGCGATCACAGCACACACACAACGGATCCTGGAACAATGAATCCATGCGGGGGTTTCAATGGATTGAAAAACAGAACTCGATGGAACTCACTTTCTTTTGGTCAAAGGTCAGTGGGCGCGGGCACCGCTTGGTCCCCGACCAGAAGGGCAGCCCTGATGTGGTGAGCTAAGGAGAAGCAGATGGGGATTCTCTTCATCAGGGGTCACAAGCTGAAGAAACAAGCACGCCAATTCTCACACATCTGCAACACTGACACACACACACACACACACACACACACAAAAACACACACACACACACACACACACACACACACACACACACACACACACAGACACACACACACACAGACAGCGGTGGTCACACCAACTCGGCGGTCCCGAGTCACTCTATTTCCCACATTTCCAGCATTCCTCGACTAAATGAAAGGCAGCTCGCTCGGATAATGCACGTCATGCTAAAGCGCATGAGCGCGATTAACCCTGCGTCGGACCGGCGGCGTGGCACCCGCACACAACTACGCTCACGAAAAGCGTGTCATACACAGTGTGTGTGCTAAGCGTGTACTAAGCATGGGATCTGATCCATCGGGACGGAAGAGGCCAGTTAGAGCTGGTTATCAGACACTTTGTTGGTCTGATAAGGGAACAAAGAGGCCTGGAGCCCTGATGTTGCCCAGTTTGACCCTGTGGTTTGAAAGTGCCTCTGTGTGTGTGTGTGTGTGTGTGTGTGTATGTGTGTGTGTGTGTGTGTGTGTATGTGTGTGTGTGTGTGTGTGTGTGTGTGTGTGTGTGTGTGTGTGTGTGTGTGTGTGTGTGTGTGTGTGTGCGTGTGTGTTTGTGTGTGTGTTTGTGTGTGTCTGACCCTGTGGTTTGGAAGTGCCTGTGTGTTTGTGTGTGTGTCCCCCACTGCGTGTTTGTCTCTCTGAACGGGTGGTTGAGAGTCGGGGGGGGGGGGGGGGGGTCCTTTGGAGCCAGGGTATCATTACAGTACTCATGTGTTTGCAGATAAGCCTATGTTGGCTTAGGGGTGGGGCACGGGGGGTTTTCTGGTCCGTAAAGCCGTGACTATAAAGCATCTAAGGCCACACTTAACCCATGAGAGAGGGGAAGTCCTCAGGTGGAAGAATGTCCACTGTTGTTGAAACTAACGGACAGTAAAAGTGCAGCCAGCCTCGCATCAACAGGAGAAGTGTGATGAGCAGGTGAGGGTTATAAAACACCCTCCTAATTTCCCTGCTTTCATTCTTGTTAGCATCTCCAGACACGCACGCCATTCCGTGATGCAATCAGAGCGAGTGGAAACAAGCTTCTACCCATCTGCCTCGAACCTTTGATCATGTGGAGTAACCTAGCAACTCCCCTCGGTCTCTTCTCTAGACGGCGTCTTTCCCTGACCATGTGATCCATGTTACGGTAGTATCGACGTGTTTTGTGAACCAGAAAGACATCCGAAAGCGTCACCGACGTGGTGACACGCCAACGTTAACGCACTTCCTCTCCGCCACTCCATGAGACACCACCGAAACCAGTGGGAGAGGAATAGAGGAACTGAGAAATGAGAAGAAACAACTGCCACTACAACTGCCGATGTGTGTGTGTGGGGGGGTGTTTTGGGGGTGTTTGTGTGTGCTTGTGTGTGTGTGCGTGGGTGTGTGTGTGTGTGTGTGCTTGTGCGTGTGTGTGTGTGTGTGTGTGTGTGTGTGTGTGTGTGTGTGTGTGTGTGTGTGTGTGTGTGTGTGTGTGTGTGTGTGTGTGTGTGTGTGTGTGTGTTTGTGTGTGGCGATGTGTGTGTGTGTGTGTGTGTGTGTGTGTGTGTTTGTGTGTGGCGATGTGTGTGTGTGTGTGTGTAGGTATTTGTGTAGGTCTGCATGCATGCGTGCGTGTGTTTTATTTCCATCCATCCAAATGTCTTGGGGGTTCAGAATGCATAACATATCTCTATCACTCAATTATTGGGCCAATAAAAGAGTGGAACGTTTTTTTGGAAGCCTCGACTCGTCTACAGCATATAAGCAGCAGATGTTTTCCTAGAAAATATGCATAATGGGAAAGATACATTTCCTCTGTTGGTCTCGCTGATACCCAGAGGGTTTTAACTCACCCTGGATGGAAAAAAATGAAATGAAATGAAAGCCGTGTCAGTTGGAGGAATGTCTGTTACCTTAGCTCTAGCTCTGGCGGGGGGTACTGGGGTAACAGAGTCTCTGATTGGATATTGATTCTACCTCCCCGTCACAGATGCCCAAGCAATGTTTGACATCACCCTGCTGCATTATACACCTTTACATACTGCATTCTGGAGATTGCTTTTCCTATTCTAGCGATGCAAAGGAGGGAGAGACTTATTAAAAGCATGTTGTTGCTCGCCCCAGTCTGTTCTAGTGACATTGTGGTTTGATTGACCCCTAATGTGGTCATGCATTCAGATTGATACTTATTGCCAGTTATCCAAATAAGTAAGGTGAACCATGAGATTCAATCAAAACCCAATTTAATCCAAACTTATTGGGTCGAGCAAAAATTGCTGATGGCAGCTCTAAGATATGTGTTTTAAAATGGTGTCAGCTATGAAAAGACTTGAATAACTGCATTCCAGACAAATGTTACGAAGAAGACATCTAAGTCATGTTTTCGAGCATGATTCGAGCATGAACCTTGATGTTTATTTGTTCTTTTAATGCTGTGAACATATAATGTGGAACATTCCATGGCCTAACGCCAATATGTCAAGCTATCCTTGTGTCACATTAAACCAACGACAGCTGTGAGAACCGTCACTCTCCTCGGCCTCGTCTGACGCTCTACGTGTCGTTACCTGATCAGCGGGGAAACAGTGCAGGAGCTGTCGTAGCTCATTGCTGAACAGGCTCTCCCACCGACAGCGCGCCCAGTGCACGCAGTCTTCCCAGCAGGTGGGCCGGTGACCCTGGGCTCCTCCGTCCCTGAGGGCTCCAAAGACCCCCCCCAGGACCTCCAGCGCCTCGGCCTCACCACGGCCCAGTGTCCGCTCTACGAAGCCCGGGTCCCTGGGGGGCACGGAGAGGAGCGGCCCGTTAGCGACGGCTTTTTGTTCAGCGCGGACAAAAAGGAACCACAGCACACGACCCTCGTGGAATGGATTGACGGGCGGAGGGCAAAATCTTAATTATAATAAGGACAAGAGCCAAAGTCACGGATGCGAAGGGGGGGGGGGGGGGGGGTGGAAGTGATAAGTTATCATCTCAGGGTCGTTTGTGTGTAAACATCCCACCGGATCCTCCCTTTGGCCCTGCAGACGACCTTCTCTATCGAAGGCTGTGTTTCCATATCAAGGTCAGTTTGGCCTTCAGCTGTACATTGTGTGGAGGAGAGTTCCTTTACTGTTGCCGCTGGGCCTATAGACATTAAACATGGCCACAGCTGGATGATGTCGGTAACACAATCACTATGCACATCCTTTTCCCCAGTCCTACACCAATAACTACGACGTTGAATGAGCTCCGGATACATGTGTGATGCATGTGTTGGCTAAGCTTTGCTATTACACTCTGTGCACACTCTGTTCTCTAGGAGCACATGCATGCAATGCCAAGTGGGCTCCGTTACGTTTGGTTCTATGAAATCTCACTAAGACCAAACAATTGTTTAAGAGCCCCCAAGGCTGATTCTCTCCCTGAGTGTAACTGGATTACAGAGCCTCGCAGGCCAATATCTCCAGACAGCTGGAGAACGACTGACTCTGCTGAGGGTTTGAACTCATCTCATACATGATGATTAGTAATGCAATGATTATTGAATTATCTCAATAAACTTGATTTGTTTAAAAAGAAAAATCGTCTCAAGTAATTCATGGAAAGCGATAATATAATGGAATCAACATCACAGTGGTTCAGTACTATCAATGAATGACTGGCAGCCTGCCATAGCAGACAATCCTGGCGGGGCTACGAATTAATAAACTAATGAAGGAGAACGGCACAGGATATATCAAAAAATTAAAAATTAAAATCCTCATCCTTACCATCCACTCCATCCTGCTCATCATTGATCACCACCCCACTCATCATCACCACCATCATCACCACCCTCATCATCACCACCATCATCATCATCACCATCATCACCACCCTCATCATCATCATCACCACCATCATCATCACCATCATCACCACCCTCATCATCATCACCACCATCATCATCATCATCACCACCATCATCATCACCACCCTCATAATCATCATCACCACCATCATCACCACCCTCATCATCATTATTCATGACCGCCTACATCATCATCATCATCATCATCATCATCATCATCATCATCATCATCATCATCATCATCATAATAATCACCACCCCTCACCATCATCATCAATTTCTGAATAGCATGGAAAATTGCAACCACATCATCATAAACTAATCTAAGGAAAGAAACCTAAAAACAAGGCTGGACTTTATGCTTCCATAATAAATCAGCTCAGATATGAAGAGGATAAACAGAAAGCCTTTGTAACGATTACCTCAGAAAGAGATTGACATTTTCCGGCACGTGTTTGAACCACCCCTCAAACTGGTCTCTGGCCCACTGGAACGGAATTACAAGTCAGCTCCGTTACACTCATGTACCACACATTAGATCAATTCCTGTATTTAATACAGGAGTCCATCAAATTAACACATGAAATAAACAACATTGGAAAACAATGAGGTAAATGTGTGAAACAAAGACGGGTGTGATTCTGCTAGGCCCTCCAATGACCCAGCATCACAGTGGCTGTGGATCGCTCACCTGCAGAGTGTGTTCGATACGGTGAGGGAAGTTCTTCAGCGTACACAGTGGGATGGCCCCCTCGGTATCGGCCTTGGGCTGTCCGTAGGACTCGGTCAGATGTGGGACCACCACTAGAGTGTGGCCCTTGGTCCCTAGGGTCCCGCCCTCCAGCATGGGCCTCTGGTGCAGCACACAGAGTTTGTCCAGATGGACCCCTGCTCACACAAACACAGCATGCTGCAGGACCTTTCACTGTGCAATGTTCATTTAGAGTAGGGCTATACCACGTTCTTCTGGTACAAACACATACACACACACACACACACACACACGCACGCACGCACGCACGCACGCACGCACGCATGCACACACACACACACACACACACACACACACACACACACACACACACACACACACACACACACACACACACACACACAAACATCCACACACATCCACTCACAAACACACACACACACACACACCCACACAAACATCCACACACATCCACACACACACATGCAAACAAACAGTGAAAACACACACACAAACATACACACACACAGGCACACACACAAATACACACCCAAACACAAACACACAGGCAAACACACACACACACATACACAAACACACGCATACAGGCAGACACCTGACGTAAAGGTGGATAAAATAATATAGAAAAATTTGCAGGATGCATATTATACAGATATTTACTGGATCTGCATGCATGCACACACATGTAGCATGCTTTTTGAATCCATGATGTATGTTTCTGAGGCTGCACCACTCCAAAGCCTTATTCGGGTTTAGTGTCGGCTGTATTTCACCACTCACTGGCCTCCACGTTGTCCAGGGCTGCGACCACGCCATCCAGACCCCTGAAGAAGGACCTATCGTAGACGCGCTCGCTCTCCGGATCCAGCCGGTTCTGGTGGGCTGTGATGTTCACACTGGGGTTCATCTCTCGCACCGCTTCCGCCGCCACAGACGACTTCATTTTCTAGGGGGGGGGGGGGGGGGGGGGGGGGGGGGGGGTTGGAGACAGTGCTGTTCATGTCATGATGGGAGAAGGGAGCCAGAACCACTGCGGGCTGAGTGATGGGAACACCGTGTGGTAAGTCATACAAGAAATGAAAACAATATCCTGGGTGATTGATCAAAATAGAGCGGATGGGCTCAGAGATGCAAGTATTCAAGATCAGACGGCTGGAAGGTTTTGACTTTGAAACGTGACGATTGCATGACACCAAAAGAAAAAGTTGTTTAAAGTTGTATCATATTATATATATTATTATTATTTTATTATTATTATTATTATTATTGTTATTATTATTTTCCTTTGAGTCATATTGTCAGTCTCAAACCATCCTTTCGTTCTGTTTGCCCCAGGAACAGGCAGAGCGGCTCTACAAAGAACACTTTTTAATGCCGGTTCAAAACTGTTTGTGTGTACGTGTATATGCCATGTGTGCGTGCGCATGTGTGCGTGTGTGTGTGTGTGTGTGTGTGTGTGTGTGTGTGTGTGTGTGTGTGTGTGTGTGTGTGTGTGTGTGTGTGTTTGTGTGTGTGTGTGTGTGTGTGTGTATGTGTGTGTGTGAGTGTTGTGTGGCACTATGTTTGAAATGGGCAATATAAATTAAATATGACTTGAATTAAAAGCGGGACGTGATCTATAAGGCTTTATGATGCTTAACCAAGGGTGTACTTCTTACTCCGATGTCTTTGGACCGGAACAGGAACTGTCGGTTCAGGTTGGAGCGCTCTATGGAGTCCATGTCTGTGACAGTGATGTGTCCCCCCTCCCCAGCACCCAGGCCCATGAGGGCAAAGTTCTTCAGCAGCTCACAGCCAATAGCACCAGCTCCCACCTTCAGAGAGACCCAGAAATGGACAGGAATACAGGGTTATGGGAAAAACCACCACTGAATGTTGTGGTGGATGATTCTAATACAAGGTGAGTTGTCCCTGGACTCACTCATGTGCACATGCATGCTCACGCTAGTGCACACACACACACACACACCCACACACACACACACACACACACACACACACACACACACACACACACACACACACACACACACACACACCCACACACACACACAAACACACACACACACACACACACACACACACACGCACACACACATTAGACTAACAGGAAACAGCAGAAAGAGTGTTGCAGGTCTCTGTTCACTAACACTAACAGGAAATGCCACATGAATCCAACTGCTTCCTGCATGTGTCAGCAGTCAGCATCTGCCAACAGTTGAAGAACCGCATTTCAATGACCAGCACGCCCTCTGTTGGACACCTATTAGAAGTGCACCTACCAGGAAATACTTGAGCTTCCCGAGTCTCTCCTGGAATTTAGAGCCAAACACAGCGATTTGGCCGTCGTACCTAGAGCCGTCCTAGAAAAAGAATGATGACGGTGTGTAAGATGTTAAAATATCCAACCAGGAAGCTAACTATAGGATGCTCTGAGAAAGTATCGTAGAAATGTCCAAAATGCTTTACAGGTGAAAAGGTGCTGTCACTCAGTTGCTCGTCTTTGTTGTCGACGTCTTTGGGAAGACATTCCAGTGCATCAAAGTACAGCCACTGTATAAGAGGTTTAAACTTCCCACTGCAGGCCTGCAAAGGAAATACATACACTAGAGTGTTGTCCAGACATATAGATTTGTCTTCAAACGGGGATACATGCTCAAAAATCATTTACATCTATATATAAACAACCTATACAGCCATTATATATATACAAATTGAGAAAATTAAGCAATGTCTTTCTAAATACATAGAATATTTATTTTCTATGTAAAGACAAACAAATACAACGACAGGAAGTTACCTTCAGCACTTCCTGAGCAGCGACCCCTCCCATGAAGGCGTTGAGCGGGGCCAGATCCCCCCGAGCTGTGCGGGCCAGGAGCAGAACCACGTCTTCGTCCAGCGTCTCCAGCTGGGCCGACGCGTTCAGCCCCCTCACCATGCCCAGCAGCACAGCAGCGTCGGCCTGTCACGAGGGGACAGAACACAGCCAAGGGTCGGTCCCTTCTACGTAGTACCACATGACATAGATATGGGTTGTGGTGTAGGCTAAAGGTTAAAGGTTACGGAGGTTTTTAGAGCCCGACCGATGTATTGGTTGGAGGTTTTTATCCACCGATATTGCCCAGTCACAGAAATATCTCCATATATATATATATATATATATATATATATATATATATATATATAGGAAAACCAAAAGTGGCAGTCTGCTGAAAAAAATGCTTTACCCCCAATTTGCTCATGAATTTGCTCACAGAATGAAATTGCATAAACCACAAAAATAAAATCTTCTTTTCCAGATGTGCAACAAACATTTTGAGCGTCCCCCACTGACCTGAGACGTGGGCTTGGGAAGTCGGTGCTCCTTCTGGACAAACATATGGAGGCCCTGGAAGGCCAGATGCAGGGTCTGGTGCCGTGCCTTCTTCCCATAATCAGTCATGACCAGCAGCTCAGGGTCCATTAACGCCTCTTCCAATGGTTTCTGTGGATGGTGTTGGACTTTATTGATAAAAACGTCCTTTCTTCACCCACAAAGTATACTTTCGATATTCGTGGCATGAAGTTAAAAAACTGTTTGAATACGTACAAATGTAATTGTCGAGGGCTGTTTGACTTCGGTCGCTACTCCACCATGGCCGGTCTCAGTAAAGCCAGAGGTGTCACCGATGGAGAACGAATGACCACCTGTTAGCAGAGTTCACGTCTCAATCTCTCAGCTCACATGTATACATTACAGGGATATCATCATTGCGAGTGCCTTGTTAAAGGCACTCGCACGACAACTTTGAATTTGAACTAAGCTCATGACTGTGGATCAAATCATTATCCTTTTAACGGTCCTCTGTAACCGTTTTCTAGGAATTTTCTTGGTTCACCTAGGTGACAACATGAAGATGTGTATAATGTTGATGGACATACTGATGACTTTGATCTCCTGAGGACCCATGGTGTTGAGCTCTGCCATGCCCCGAACCTCAGAGAAGGAAACTTTGTGGCCATCTTGAAAACCGTGGTTCTCTTCGTCCAAACAGCTCACCAGGCCAGGATTACCCTAGAGGAGAGACCACGGTCATTCTAATAACGACCAAGTGAAGAACTGTATATCGCATAAATAGTCGCATTCCTAGTCCAACACGTAAAGTAGAACAAATGTTGTAGATATAGTTATGAATTTGCATTCAATTGTTGCTATTCTTAACAAAAAGAAGGAATGAGTGGACTTGAATGTCGACTAGAGTGTTAGAAGATGTCACCTTAGTGATGTAATTGATCATCGCAGTCATTGGCGTCTCCCCGTCCCGGTCCAGCACGATGAACTCCTCGCCAAAGTCACAGAACAACTGACTGAAATGAACCATGAGGACATTTATGTTAAATGGGCTGTAGGTATGATTTAAGAGATTTTATTTTAGTGTAATTTCTTAGGAATGACAAAGCCATGATCCATCAGCCATTAGTAGGCAAAACGCGCCGTGAAAATATTCTTGTTTTGAGTTGACTGCGCCTGCATCTAAAATAGCAGATTTTGACTTTTAGACCGCTCCTGGCTCACTTCTGAACCATCAGGGCCTCTTTTCTCAGTCCGATCAGGGCATCTCTCCTCTGATTGTTTCAGTGAGTCCATCTGTCCCCTGATTGGTTCAGGGCGTCCATCTCTCCCCTGATTGGTTCAGGGAGTCCCTCTCCACGTAGGGAGGGCGGGAGCAGAGAAGGACGTTTTTTATGGGTTGTTTAGTTTTCAAATATTGCTCTCTTCTGCTCTTTCCAGCCCTCTCTCTTCTCAACTCTCAGATCTTAGAGACAGCAGCTTTAACAGAGGTTGTATTAACTCCTCACCCACAGAGTCCCCGGGTGTCGACCACTATGAACCGGATCCCATGGGAGTGGCAGTGGTTCCCCAGACGCTTCTGCTCCTCCAGCGTGGAGTCAGTGAGGACCACCACCTTCAAAACAGAGTCATAACCACCACACATTAGCTACATGGGCTAGGGGAGCCATAGGAGATGTGACGTCTCTCTCACACACACACAAACAAACAGACAAACAGACACGCACTCACTCACACGCACACTCACACGCACGCACGCATGCACACACACACACACACACACACACACACACACACACACACACACAAAAAAACACAGATATGTACGCTCACATACACTCTCTCGCAAACTAGGGTTGGGCAATCGTCTACAAGCTTCCATCGTCCGATAGCGCCCCCTAGCGATCGCCGACATTCGATACTATCGGGGGGGGCAACTTTATAATTTTATAATAATAATTATTTATAATAATTTATCACTTTGAACAAAATCGCGTTTTTATTTTTCTATTTTTTTCTTAAAAACGATAACGATGGTCTCCTCCTTGGAACCACTGTGAGCCTCCGCTGATTTAAGTTTCGATAAGTCGGTGCCGGCGGCGCTGTCATGATGACACACGCTGATGACACACGCACAAATACACACATGCACGCACACTCACACACTCACAAACACACAAATAGAAAAACACACACGCACACTCACACACACATATCACACACGCACAAATACACACATGCACGCACACTCACACATGAAAACAAAAAATAGAAAAACACACTGATACACACATACACACACACTTACACACAAACACACATGAACACTCATTCAGAGAAGGTCACTCCCCTAGTGGTTTCTGTTTCATGGTGCAGCCCCTACTTCGGAGAGACTGGAGCCTAGGGTGAGTACCTGGTACTGCATGAGCATGTCTTCATGCAGTGGGCCGGTGTGGGCAGACACCTGGACGCGGGGGTTCAGACTGGCCAGCCGGGGGAGGGAACACTCAGCCCGGTTCTGGCCGAGGTCAGCCTCGCGCAGGAAAAACTGTCGAGCAAAATTTGTTGAAACTTTCAGGCCCAACTAACTGACACCAAAAGAGACACAAAACAACGCTTCAGCGGTACTAGCGTGATGAGGGCATGAGTAGTACAGAGCAGGAAGGTGGTTGGTGCTACCTGGGAACTCAAGTGCTCCCACAGAACCTGGCCCTCGTCCTGCACCGTGACGGACTTCACCCCGGAGAGGATGACGTTGTGCGCTACCTCCACACCCAGGCCGCGCATGCCAGCTATCAGGATGTTAGCCTCACCCATCCGCTGCATTGCCTCACGACCTAACACATACCTGTGCACACAGAATTCGATTGAAAGGGCCCCTATTTTACCACTAGGTGTGGGCATGATTGGCAATCACAAGCAATGGCTTGTGAGGACTCATCGGAAAATAGGGGCCCTTTCAAGGCACAGACACTTCACTGTTTAGTTTATTGACCACAGGGGACTGAGCGTATGTTTCTGTGTGTGTGTGTGTGTGTGTGTGTGTGTGTGTGTGTGTGTGTGTGTGTGTGTGTGTGTGTGTGTGTGTGTGTGTGTGTGTGTGTGTGTGTGTGTGTGTGTGTGTGTGTGTGTGTGTGTGTGCGCGTGCGTGCGTGCGTGTGTGTGTGTTTTGTCTCTGTGTGTAGGTATGTGTGTCTGTGTGTGTTTGTTTTTTCGTGTGATTGTGTGTGTGGATCGGTGTGTGTGTGTGTGTGTGTGTGTGTGTGTGTGTGTGTGTGTGTGTGTGTGTGTGTGTGTGTGTGTGTGTGTGTGTGTGTGTGTGTGTGTGTGTGTTTGTGTGTGCGATGATTAAGAACACATTAAGAACATGATAAATTCATTATATAACGCATTATAGTAGGCCTATTATAATAAATGATTAGGCTATAATACGTTATGTGATTATAAGTCAATATATTGCTAATAATGCTATTTAGCATTTTGTTGCACTCTGCTAAGATTAAGGTTCTCCGAAGGTGCATTTAATATGTTAATATGTTAATAGCCTGTGTTGTTTTATACTTACAGTTGCCGGGAATAAAATCCTTCGTCAATTTCTTCATGCTCAGACATCTTAAAACCTTTAAAAGTAAACCTATATGAACAGCGAAGCGCAGAAAGAATATCTCAGTATCGATTCAATCCGACCGGTTTCTGGTAAACTATTTTGAAATTCAGTTTCACTTTCGATTATCTTTGTGTTGCAATGTCTTGTAATGCCTTATCTTGACCGTTAGGGGGAGCTATATTATAACTCCCTATGGTCACCTTCTGTGTACGCAAGCCTAAATGTTTTCTAATGTCAAGGGCGTAGGATATTTACTCTTCTTTTCTTTGTATTTATTCGTTTGGTGCTTGAGCAAAACCATTCCAACTGGGAGGGAGCAGACTATGTTAATTTGCAAATGGTAAGTCTGAACATAATTAGATTACAACCAATACATAATACCACCAAGTAACAAACAAATACAATTATATAAAGAAAAGTGGTTTTAGTTTCAGATAATAGGCCTATAATGTAATAGTCCTAACTCGTTTATTATAGAATGTACTACACAATCACATAAGAAGACATTGGCGACATTGGATCTTCAGGGCATGCCTATGTCTCCAGGGATTGTAATGACTCTCTTTAAGAGCAGCACAGCACAATAACGCACCTCTGGACAATTATAAGGCCTAGCAACATCTGGCTGCGTTACTCTCCTCTCCAAACACGGGCTAGTGGGCCAGATAAAGATTTAGAGTGGGAGTCCTGAGCCGCTTAGGAAGTTTATGTTAGTCCTTCTTGGGACAGCTGTGTGGGTCTGGGGCCTCTGGGCGCTGAAATGCTATCCTCTTTACATTATGGCAAATGTTTATAGGGAAAAGTACAGAATTTAAAAAAACGTTGCTCAACGTTTGACCTTTCAGACTTGTAATTCTTTTTCTTTTTTTTACCAATTTGACATTTAAAACGAATTTGTGACAAATTTGGACGAATGTGTGAATCATTTTCAAAGTCAACACTTGCAAGGTAAACTTTGTTATGTTAGGAAGAAAAATGGAAAATTGTGTGAGAAGAGCAGGGGGCAGAGTAGGTGGGGGGGGGTAGGATTTTTAAAACAATGTCCCTCATAAAAAAGCAATGCACTTTGGCAGAAGTCCTGCTGCAGAAGACGTAGACCAGGCTGTTCTATTGTCATATTTGTTTTTTCTCGAGATACGGCTAAATGGAAAACCCTGCGCTGTTTGTGATGTAAATGGTGATATTGCTTAAATGCTGATGTTTCGCAATCCGTCCAGCATGACTTCCTCGTTGCGGGCGGGGCGGTCTGCTCCCGGGCCGTCAGGTGAGTTCACAGCTATCGACGGTGGGGCGGTGAAACTGGTGAGGGTAAACCAAATCACTTCTTGAATCACATATCGGATCTTTGGAACGCAACACCGACTGAGGCAAGGTTTTTTGTTAGAAGGTAAGTGAAATGAGTGTATAAACGTTAAGACTATCGATTCAGATTAATAGTTTATACTCTCGTCCAAAGATACAGAACAATCTGACTGAACTAGTCACTACTACCTCTGAGACATGATGCTTATCGGCAGGCTATTCGTAATAACAGTGCCGACAACCCTTTTTCTTTTTCATCGATCTCGATATTCACATTAAGATTGTTTTCATGGTGACTTTTATTTGGTTAACCTTTTACGCAGTTCGTTCTGTGTTCTATGAACGGTACACTGTCCACCGAACTGGTGCAAAAGTACAAGTTGCATCACACAGGGTTATTTTCACATAGTCGAACAGGCAAGCAAGAGGGGGAAAAACAGTGTGAGTCAAAATATATATTACAAGATAGTTGGGTTCTTTTTACGGAACAAAACCTGACAAACTGAAGTTCATACTTTCCCGATCTGTGGGATATTTCCACAGTCCTACATGGCCAGTCATGTCCTATCTTGTCATTTCCTCGACACCGTCAACATTTACCGTTTTTCTTTGCTATGAACCCCAACTACTATTTCATCTATAGGCCTAAGGCTTACAAAACCCTTAACCTATGTATAACAAACACCTAGTGTTTTTTCCTGTTGTTTGCGCCACCGTTTTTTATTTAAATATATTGAATTAAACAACGTAGGCTTATTACATACAAGTTCACTTGAAATGCTACATAAAGGACCATGGCGTGACTGTTAGTTATGACCCTGTTTAAAAAAACACCGTGCTGTGACTCATACGTGAGCACCCAGTCTGTTAAATCTCCGCTGCAGCATCACTCTCTAACCCCAGCGCCTCCTCCTCCCTGTTCTCGCACAGAGCTGCTCCCGCTGGTCCCGGGAATGTTACGGGCGAGAACAGAGTCCTGTAGGTAACACGCTGTCAGGTCGGAGCGTGGGGTGGAGAGGAGATGGTCACGTGGGTCGCCTCCTTGTTGACAGTATGCGCGTTGATACAGACGCGCGCCGCCGCGGGGCCGACATCCAGTTGTCCTACCACCCCTCGCCGCCTGGTGGATTTTAACGTCAACTACACCCTGCCCCACTTCCAAACCGCCAATCCCATCCAGAACATCCAAGCCAACGCGTACCTGCGCGAGGTGTACATCGCCTCCCAGAACGCCATCGAGGCAGTGGACAGAGACCTGAAACGGATATGGGAGGTGCGTACCGGCCCAGTGGGCCCCGACGACTGTCACACGTGCGGCCCCTGCGACGCTGCCACGACGCCGCCCGCGACCCCCGTGGATACGGACAACAAGGTCCTCCTCTTAGACCCGGCGGGCACCCTCCTGCCCTACCTGTACTACTGCGGCAGCACGCGGCAGGGGGTGTGCGCCTTCCTGGACATCAGCGAGCTGAGCCCCGTGTCCCACTGCCTGTTCAAGGAGCAGGACAACACAGAGACCTACTGCCCCGACTGCTTGGCCAGCCCGCTGGGCACGCGGGTCAGCGCGGTGGAGCAGGGCCAAACCACCCTCTTCTTCGTGGCCAACTCCGTGGACGAGGAGCTGGCGAGCCGCTGGCCCCGTAGGTCGCTGTCGGTGCTGCGGCCGCTGTCCACCGAGGACGGCTTCCACATGGCGATGCAGGGGCTGACGGTGCTGCCCCCGCTGCGGGCGTCCTACCGCGTCGACTACGTCTACACCTTCGCCACCGCGGAGCACGTGTACTTCCTGTCGGTGCAGCGGGAGAACCCGGAGAAGAGCGGCTCCCCGCTGCAGACGCGGCTGGGCCGGCTGCCCCTGATGAACTCGGAGGCCTGGATGTACCGGGAGGTGGTGCTGGAGTGCCGCTTCGACCCCAAGCGGCGGCGGAGGAAGAGGCGCGGCGGGGAGGAGCAGCACCGGGTGGTGTTCAACGGGCTGCAGGCGGCGCACTACGGCCCCGTGGGCCGGGAGCTGGCCTCCCAGCTGGGGCTGAACCCCAAGGGGAGCCCCAACGAGAAGCTCCTGTACGGGGCGTTCGCCGAGGTGGACGAGCGCGGCGTGCCCCAGAGGAACTCGGCCTTCTGCATCTTCGCCCTGGCCAAGGTGAACCAGGCCATCGACCGGGGCGTGGCCGCCTGCTGCTCCAAGGGGACCGAGCAGCTCTCCAGGGGCCTGTGTCACTTCCAGCCCTGCGAGAACTGCCCGCACGAGGTGAGTGGCTCTGGAACCATCCGTACCCCCCGTCCTGTCCAGTCCTGTCCTGTCCTGTCCCCCCCCCCCCCCGGGGGTCCCCCTTCTCATCCGGGAGGTCAAAGGGTCGAACCATCACACGTTGGTGTAAAGGGCGGGTTGTTAATGTGTCTTCAAGGTTGTTTCCACAGTTTTGTTACCCAGATCATTCCTGACTCATAACGAACGATCCAGTGTGTTTGCTGCCTGGCCGTCCCGTTGACATGGCAGCCAGCACTGACTGCTTAGTCATCCTGACTATTGAATCCAATCGATAGTCATTGTCCTCCTCACAACAACACACACACTTTCACATGATCAACGTCAAAGTGTTAAACCCTATCTGTGATTGTAGATATAGTGTTGGTATCTAGTATTGGCTCCACTCCTCTCTTGTCAACACAATGAAGTACATCCACATCACAACAGCGCCGAGCCTGACTCACAGGGGCCAAGCTCGAGCTCAGACTTGACACAGTGATGAGAGTGGGAGCAGTGGGAGGATTGAGAGGTGTGTGTGAGAACAAGCACAAAGGGCGGAGGAGGGGCTGAAGAGTCTGACGAGGAGATCCCAGAGTGGGGTTTGTTGCCGTTCCTCCGATTGCCCGATATCCCCCCGCCCCGCCCCCAGGCGTTGTCTGATGACGTGATGTGCATGTCAGAAGGAATGTGCCACCAAAACGACACCAGGACAAAGGCATGAGTTCCCCTAAGTGGCTGATTGTTTCGAGGGTTTATTTGGGGCATGAGCCTTTGTCGCACAGATATAATACCCTGGTACTTCCCTGTCTCAGCTTTCCTCTTATGTTAACCGGTTATCAAGTCTGCATATTTTAATGATTACATTTAGTTTAGGATGATGTAGTAAACGCTCCGGACAGTGACGTGAAAACACTGTTCCATAGGACATGGTGAAGTACTGTTTTATTGTCACGCGGTTATCACTGGAAGCAGTTCTCGGAAAAGGTGTGGCTTTTGGAGTTGCAATCCCACTCAAGTGTTCCACTTCTTTAAGTGTGCAAAGAGCCAAGCACACACACGCCTACCAGGACAGTATGTCAACACACACGGCTAATAAATCCTGCTGATAAAAACAGCGGTGAGTGTGTGTGTGTGTGTGTGTGTGTGTGTGTGTGTGTGTGTGTGTGTGTGTGCACGTGTCTGAGTCTGTGTTGAGGAAGGGAGTTGCTTGGCTGCGCCTGGCTGTTTTTTATGTTTTTTTAATTCATTCCCCTGGAAACGGGCCTGACAGAGAGGAAGGAAAGACATGCTGGAGGTGATTTCCCGAACATAGAAGAAAAATCCGAGGCATTCGCTATAAAAATTCAAAAGTGTCCAATGGCTCTTTGAATGGCTTACCTGGTTAAACGGTGGCCATGTGGGGCCCAATAAGTGTCTGAGTGTGGTTTGTGGCCAGAGGATCAAAAGACCTGTGGATTGCGGGCATTCAAACTGCCAGCAGGACTCTCAGGCCTGTCGGGGCAAGCAGACTAATTGGACAGCCCTGGAATGTTTACGATGAGGATTCACGTATCATCCGGACTTCAGACATCAGCCATCGTTTTCTATGTTGACCCTCACGCCCACTACAACAATGCCAAGAATCCCTGTTATGTAGTTCCTTAACTATTCCCTGTTCACAGGGGTTAGCCAACAGTGGCACGGTGCCAAGTGGTGAACATCTGTTTTCAATTTGTAGGAGCAAGTTGTGCTCTGTGTGGCAGCGAGCCAGATAGTGGCGGTGTCTCGGGGCGGGAGTTCGCTGCTGTTTGATGATCTCAGTCTCGTCTCTCAGCCTTTTTGCAACAGACACCGTGTCCTCTAGCTCCTCAATATCCGCCCGAATGAAGGATCGCAGACTCTCTCTGCTGGTCTTTGCATCGACTTACTGTCTGTCTGTTTGAGTGTGTGTGTGTGTGTGTGTGTGTGTGTGTGTGTGTGTGTGTGTGTGTGTGTGTGTGTGTGTGTGTGTGTGTGTGTGTGTGTGTGTGTGTGTGTGTGTGTGTGTGGATGTTTATGTTTGTCTGTGTGTGTGTGTGTGTGTGTGTGTGTGTGTGTGTGTGTGTGTGTGTGTGTGCGTTTGTGTGCGTTTGAATGTTTATGTATGTTTGTGGGTGTATGTTTGTGTGTGTTTGAATGTTAAAGTGCGTGTGTGCGTGTGTGTCTGGACTTGCTTGTGTGTAGTACAGAGAGAGTAAATAAAAAAAAAAGAAGGAAGTCCACCTATGAAAAAAAATAAGAAAAGTCAAAACAATCACTCATTCGTCTTGGGTTTAAAACCAAACTCTATTCACTCTTCTTCACAGAGCACCCAAAACGACGACTCGTGCCGTAACAAGCCCACCCTGGTGTCCGCTCCGTACTACAGACTGGACCTGTTCAACAGACAGATGCACGACGTGCTCTTCACCACGGTCTTGGTCACCACCAAGGGCAACGACACCCTGGGTCATTTCGGCACCTCGGACGGAAGGATCCTGCAGGTGTGACGAGGACCTTGAATTGACCTCGAGTGTATGCGTAGGAAACATAATCTGTTGTGAGGTGAAGAGGTATGCAGGAAGGAAACGTCTCAGTGGAAAACCACGCGGAAAAAGGAAACACACATGAAATGAAAGATAAGCTTGATAAGCTTAAAAAAAGTAGTAACTCGTCAATTGGAAGTGAATAAAAAGCAGCTCATAATCGCTGTGGGTCATATTAGTATGTTTATTTAACGTTATTTTCTTGATGTACAGCAGCTCTTTTTGCCACGTTGGTGTTGTGTATTGTGTATGTGTCCCCCAGCAGTTAAGATCCTAGCCTCAGTTTGATACTTCCTGCTCCTTCTAGGTCGTCCTGAAGCTGGACTCTGTGTTCTTTGCCAACTTTTCCCTGGGAGGAACCCCCGTCTCGGGCGTATCGTCTGTTTACACCGAGGACTTACTGCTCTTTGTTGCTGGGAATAAGGTGCTTATCGAACATAATACGTGATGAAGTCTCTCTCTCTCTCTCTCTCTCTCTCTCTCTCTCTCTCTCTCTCTCTCTCTCTCTCTCTCTCTGTCTTTCTCTCTCTCTCACTCCCACACGCCCACAGATATTTTTCTTGCCAAACATTTTAGGCGATGTATGATTCTTCCACTAAATGTGCTTGGCCCCTAGTCTTCCTTTAATTTACTCTCTCTCTCTCTCTCTCTCTCTCTCTCTCTCTCTCTCTCTCTCTCTCTCTCTCTCTCTCTCTCTCTCTCTCTCTTTCTCCCTCGCCCCCTCGCCTCTCTCTCACCCCCTCTCCCCCCTCTCTCCAGGTGTTCACCGTGTCCCCTGTGGGCCCCGGCTGTGCCCACTTTGTCTCCTGCTCCTCCTGCCTGACCGCCCCACTCTTCATGGGCTGTGGTTGGTGTTCGGGGTCCTGCTCCAGGGAAGATGAATGCTCCTCGCCGTGGCACCGGACGTCCTGCGCTCCTGTTATCACAGAGGTAGATCCGTCGCTGTGCCTGTGTGTGTGTGTGTGTGTTTGGGTATGTGTTTGTGTGTGTGTGTGTGTGTGTGTGTGTGTGTGTGTGTGTGTGTGTGTGTGTGTGTGTGTGTGTGTGTGTGTGTGTGTGTGTGTGTGTGTGTGTGTGTGTGTGTGTGTGTGTTTGTGTACGTGTGTGTGTGTGTGTGTGTGTGTGTGTGTGTGTGTGTGTGTGTGGTGTGTGTGTGTGTGTGTGTGTGTGTGTGTGTGTGTGTGTGTGTTTGTGTACGTGTGTGGTTTTGTGTACGCGCGTGTGTGTGTGTGTGTGTGTGTGTGTGTGTGTGTGTGTGTGTGTGTGTGTGTGTGTGTGTGTGTGTGTGTGTGTGTGTGTGTGTGTGTGTGTGTGTGTGTGTGTGTGTGTGTGTGTGTGTTTGTTTGTCTGGGCATACAGTTCCAGAGTCAACAGATACAGAATAGGTAGTTGGCAGGGATGCAGTAGATTACAGTGGAGACTCTAATATCCATTACAAATGAATAAAGATATTGTATTACAATATACAATATATTACACTTTATTTCTTTGTCTGGGTCCAGGTCCTGGGTAGGATTTAAAGCATGAGTACATAATTATACAATCACCACCGTGGGGTACATCAGATATCTCAACCCATTGTGTAGGCTACATACAATTCAGTTCAGCACACCTAACTTTGCAGAGATAATTTATGTGAGATGAATGGCTCTTAAAATGAAAGCCTTTGTCTGTCTACGTGAGACAGTAGCCTAGGCCCTAGGCCCTTTTAGTCATTCTTTTATAACTCATATGTTCACTTTTATTGCAGTTCTAGGAGTAACTCTGAGAGGCTAGGTAAATACTGGCCTTGAGCTGACTAATCTGAAATGCAAGGGACTGCCTCACTCAAGTGCCCAGCCAAACACCCTTTAAATCACACAGATAAACACACATGGGCTGTGTTCCAAATCGCATACTTTTTATTTTTTACCTGCTGTGTGTACTGCAGCTAATCTTACAAAGTACGTACTGTTGCACACGGTGTGCATACACTAGGGACAAACTACAGGAGATGTTAGTGATAAGCATACCTTTATTGACAAATCAACTGTTGTTGGCTCAGTCGATGTGACGTATCTTCTGCTCCAGTATTGTGGGGGCCGGATAGCCAGAGAGCATGCTGGCTGGTATACTGCGAATGTCGACCGGATGTAATACACGACAGACTGATATTTATATATCAGTATAGCCATACTGCATTTTCCATACTATTTATTGGAACATACTAAATCTTTTCCTGGCATACTAAATAGTACGGTAATATAATATGGGCATTAGAACGCAGAACCCTCTCCTTTCCTCCATCAATAAATCCCATGTGTGTTACTTTGAACCAGACCTCAGAAGGTGTTTGCTTGTTAAAAAATAGATTAAAATCTGATGAGTCAAAAGTATGAGTTGTTATTCCTCGTGTGGTCATTAACCATAAAAAGAGATATCACATGTATTTATTTATTAGTCGAAGACTCAGTCATAACCTTTGGTTTGGGTTGCGGTCAGCGGCAGTTTAGTTGCTCAATCTAAAGTTGCACACTACAAGTATAGCAATGCCAGGATTTGCGTATACCCACTTAAAAATATGCACGGATACGTATCAATCGTCTTGTGACAGATCTTTCACTTCTGTGTTTATTTTTCGCAAATATCGGTTGGGTATAACTGCAATAAAATACTCTAAGCAGGGGAAGTTATCTCCTACATTCACACATTCATAAAATTCCCCCTGCGCGCTCGCGCTCTGCCCCGTCTCTGTTACGAAGCGCGAAGCGCTGCCCCTGCATCTCTGCACGTTGGTTGGCGGGCAGAGCCCCTCCTTCTCGCGTGTGTGTGCGTGTGTGTGTGTGTGTGTGTGTCCAGTCCTCACATATTAATGTGTAAACCACATAATAAGTAGTCAACAGAAGACAATGTTTTAATCCCACTTTATATCTCCTTGTTACTTTTAGATGAGAACCCCTGGCCAGCCTTTCGGACTGGGTGTCAGGCTAGGGAATTTAAAAACAGGCATCCTTGGTTAGAGTGGAGGGAAAACAAGTTAGGTAAATGTCAGCCAACATACAGTTGGTATACACAAGTGAAATTCATAATGTTAATCACTATGCAAATGAGAGTATAGCTAATTCATGGTCATTTTTAAGGTGCAGTAATTTCACACTTTTACACAATTCAATTACTGTATGGTATGTTAGATAACAACAGTAAGAGCTCAAATTAGAGCAATTGAAAGAGTGAAACATTAGTCTCCTGTCATCTCCTTCTCATAGCCATGGTTGTAAACTGTTCATTAAATTATTTTGAGTAGATTTTGTCCTTGTTTAGCATGTGCTATTGCTACTATAGATATACAAAGCACAACTTGTCATTTTTGTCTTCTATTTGTTCATACTGTTATTAAAACTGATAAACCTACTCAGCATTACATGATTGTTGATAATCGTTAAAGGTCAGCGGGTTGTAGACCCCTGCGTTGGTGAGTGTGGTGCGACATCCCATAAGTGCCACACACGTACACGTACCGGTGGGACGGGTTTGTACGAGGCTGGGAGGGAATCATCACAGTATACCCACTACAATAAAATAGACTACACCACTGGAAGTGACACTCAGAGTTAATTTAACAACCCAAGAAGTCCCTCACAATTATTGTCCTCATTCCCTGTTACTTTGCACAGTTTTTTCCCAAGACGGCACCAACTGGGGCTGAGTCAGAGCTGACGTTGTGTGGCTGGGATTTTCAGTCCCCCAAAGGACCATCTGCCATCACCGACAAAACCCACACAGTCCGAGTTGGCTCTGAGACCCTGTGTACCGTACAGGCCAAGAGCACCAGCACAAAGTAAGCCCAAACAAAAATTGTTTTGCAAAAAACAATACAAATATATATATTTACATTTACTTTACTGTATTACTTTACTGCATTTACTGTATTCATATTAAAACCTACGCTACATGGAAGCGGTTTGCCTTTTTAATCGATTTTATGTACTCGCGTGAATCTTGGAATTTCTGCGTTGTATCTACATGGTGGTATGCACTAGCTCATTTGGTCTCTGCTTGACGATGTGTTTGGTAACCCAGGTTGGTGTGCAAGGTCCGCCACAAGAAAGGCACCCCGACCAAGGCTCTCAATGTCACCTTGGAAGTGCAAGAAGCAACTTTGGGGGGCTGCTATTCCATCCATGGCCAAGCGCAGGCATCAGGATTCTCCTTTGTGGTAAGGGGTTGATGAAGAATATTTTACTGAAGGACACCTCTTGACGGCAAAGTATTTGATTGAACCCCCAGGCTGATATTCTGTACATTGTTCAGAGTAAATTTAAGAAAATGGCTTAGTTAGTTTCATGTAAAGTCGCTCAATGCTCTCGTCCTTCACTCTAACCAGGTGCCCATTATAACGGAGGTCAGGCCCGCCCTCGGCCCTAAGATCGGAGGAACCATGATCACCCTGACCGGGAGCCATCTGAACTCAGGGATTGGAAGAAGTGTAGACTTCGGTGGAATCAGCTGCCCGATTCAAAGGTAATCATGGACTCCCTTGTCAAGATCTGTGTGTCTCGGCACGTTGGTGGAATGGCTCCCTAATACTTTACCGCAAAATGTTTCTAATGAAGCATTCTGTACGAGATATTTGATGGGTACTGGCCAATTAATCCCTTCTACGGGGGATTAAATAATTAATAAATTACATCGTATTGTAAAGGTACTCCACTGGTGGGTCATAGAATACAAAAGTCTGGAAACCCTCCAGTCTTACGATACCAGATGATTGGGATATTAGCGTCTGCCAAATGTCTTGGGAATTTCAAATGCGAGTTTAGAAAGCCAGTGGGGAGTATGTTCACTAACAGTCCTACGGTCCTTACGTTTTACAGGATAGTATGCCTTACAATAAATGATGTCTGGCCCCATTATCCTCCATAGACACACAACCGGGAGATGTATCGAATAACTTTGTAACACAGGGAGAGTATTTTTGAACAATTGAAATGCATTTCCGGAGCAAGGTTTTTTGATTTAGTTTACTGAATTTAGGTTGAGGTAAATGTGTCAAACATCAACAAACCTTTTAGTTTTTTTTTTTAATGAAACATCTTATAATGCAAGTGTTATCGGTAAGATAACGTTTACAAGCACACAAAACTTCTGCATGGCACCACGTTTTCAGGTGTGTCGCTTTCAATCGGTTAAACTGATTTTTATAAATGAATTTTTATAAACCTGGGAGATTATCCTCAGTTTCTGGTGGAGCACAGTGTTTGGAGAGAGACTTGTGAGTCCAAGAATACCCCTATAGGGTTAGATGGCTCTACAAGGGCAGATGGCTAGAGGGTAGATGGGTCAACTACCTCCACAGGGGTAGATGCACCCCTATAAGGGTAGTTGAGATGGCTGATCATGGATCCTATATAGTGTGTTGTGACTTCAATTAAAATCTGTCTTCTCGGTCTCCCAGTATGACTGAAGGGAGTGGGAGCGTGTCTTCGGTGGTGTGCATCTCCAAGGCGTCCACAGCGGTGCAAGACGTTCCCGTCCGGTTCTTCATCGACAGCTTCCTCGTGCCAACCCAGAAGAAGTTTTCTTACCGGCACGACCCCGTTATAACCAACGTGTATCCCCAATGCAGCTACAGAAGGTAGAGCGTGGACCCCGGTCCGAAAATGAAAGTTGTTGAAGTTGAAGGAGATAAAAGTGACCTGAATGTCATTGGAGGTTTGCGGAAGTAGACCACTGATTGTTGTTGGTTTTGGTTTCCCCACAGCGGCTCCATGCTGAGGGTGGAAGGCCGCTACTTTGACTCTGTGCAGAACAAGGTGGTCCAGTACAAACCCAGTAACTCACCCCAGGAAACGTACCGACTGGTGAGCGAGCATTCAATCATATATAATACAGAGGAAAATATAAGCGGTCGAACATGTCTTCGTAGTAGGTTTTAAGTTTAAGAAGGATATTCTCATTGGATATTTAATCTTTTTTATAAAAAAAAAAAGAATTTATTTTCTGTCCATCATAGTTTAGCTTGTAATGGCCTCAAACCAACTGATTCAGATATTGTTCCATCAGAATCAAAATGGGATGAGTTGCTGACAAGGCAATTCCCAATAGGGAGTGAGAATTTGTCTTAGGATTTAGCAAAGGGAAATGACTACACACATTGTTCTTCTGACAATCCAGGTGTGCGAGGGTAAAGTGAACGCCACGCACATGGAGTGCAGGGCGCCCGCCCTGCCGGGAGAGCACTCGGACGATAAGACGGAGAACGGGGAGATTTCCTTCCGCATGGACGGAGCCCGGCTAATTTTGAACAAGACGTTCGACTACCACCCGGACGCCGCCCCCATCCCCTTTGAGAACGAGGAGCGCGTCCTGTACCTGAGCGAGGGAAATGATGAAGTCTCAATGCACGTATGTTCACCACTATATGTTCCTCACTATGCCCACTATTCACCACTATGAGCACGACACAGGACATGCCCCTCCAACATGATTCAGCGATTAATTAACTTCTACCGTTACAATTTCCTAGTGGACAATGTTATCCAACCGTGAATTCAGATTCAGCAGGTAGGGGTCTAGCATCTTTCTCAATGATTCCTACTGGTAGTGTGAGGTTAGTAGTGATCGAACCCAGGACATATCTTGTGGGAGTCAAAACATCCACTACATTATCCAACCTAGACAGGAGCGCTACAGAAAAATAACCCCTTTTAACATGAGACCCATTTTGTCTTTAATAGCACATCAATCTGAATGCAGTGGATCAGTGTATGAATATCACCATGACCATCGGAGGCGTGCGCTGCAAAGTCCAGGTCTTGACCAATGAGCTCACTTGCAGAATCCCAAAAGGCCTCGTCATACCCGCTGAAGGATTACCTGTCCAGGTGATAAAAAAATAAACATCCACCTCAATTGAGTTTGTGGTTCACGTGATCGATTTAGTTGGCACACCTGTGGAACTCACCTGACGGTGAGCCCAAGATGGACGCCTTATTGATTTGGCATCGCATGAACTACGTTTTCCTTTTCTGTGTCTAGGTGTGCGTGAACGGGAAGGTGACGGATATCGGCAATGTGGTCTTAAGGGACGACCACAGCCCCACCATCATCGCTGGCATCGTCATGGGCATCCTGGCTGCCATTGTCCTGGGGGCTGCCCTGGCTTTGTTTGGGATGACCCGTTTGAGGAAGACGAAACAAGGTGAGGAGTCACTCGGCTGGTGTTGCCTCAGCCAGTCGAACAATAACGGCACGTTATGAATTGTGTAGCCGTATTCATTCAGTTTATCATTCTGTTTTCTGTCACTTCTCTAGACAAGGTAGAGTTCCGTCTGTCGCGGATGTCTTCTCGCATTCACACGGGCAACGGGGAAACCTCACCTACCGGAGACTACCGCAGAAGTACGTTCACTCCAAAAGATTCATGAACATTAATTCCCTCACTCGCTCTCTACTTTACCACTGAAATATGTTCTATGAGGTACTGTTCCTTAATTTCTCCTCTCATTTGTTCCGACGTCTGTCAGATCTGTCAATTCAGACATCGGGTCAAGGGGGGTTGTTCTTCCAGGGTCCCTGGTACGCTTCTGGCTACGACCCGTCTGTGTCCCTCTCCTTAATACAACAGCCAACGCTGTCTATGGGCAGCCTCCGCTCTGACCTCCTGGAAGAGGTCAAGGATGTGCTGATCCCTGCAGAGATGCTGCGGGTGGTGGAAAGCCAGATTATCGGCAAAGGTGAGCTCCTCTCAGAAAACGGCTGATTTGAGAGTTTTATTCCAAACTTGGAGTGATCTTATTGCGTCTTTCTTTAACGCTTTCTACCCTCCTTTGAAGCGATCCGCTGTAACCTTGAACCTCTGTTTTGATGCAGGTCACTTTGGCACAGTATACCATGGCTATCTGATGGACCACAAGGACCAAGAGATTCACTGTGCTGTCAAATCACTGAACAGTACGTGTCTTTAGCCTATTTTGTCTGTACTTTGTCCATACAATGACAACGCTAACCTCCTGCCTTGTTTTGTCCACACTTTGTCCACACGTGTTGATGTGCCATGTCTTGTGTAAACAGAGTATGCACAGTGTGGATTGTTGTGCAATGTGTTAACAGCGAATCTGCAGTGTGTTTGTGTGCTGTGTGCAGTACGTACAGTGTGTGTTGTTGTGTTGTGTGAACAGAGTACATACAGTGTGTGTCGATGTGTTGTTTTGTACAGAGTGCGTACAGTGTGTGTTGATGTGTTGTGTGAACAGAGTACATTCAGTGTGTGTCGATGTGTTGTGTGTACAGAGTGCGTACAGTGTGTGTTGATGTGTTGTGTTAGCAGAGTACATACAGTGTGTGTCGATGTGTTGTGTGTACAGAGCGCGTACAGTGTGTGTTGATGTGCTGTGTGAACGGCAGAAGCGCAGTGTGTGTTGATGTGTTGTGTGAACAGCAGAAGCGCAGTGTGTGTTGACGTACCGCACATTGTGTTAACAGGGATCAGTGATGTCGAGGAGGTGGACCTGTTCCTGAGGGAGGGCATCATCATGAAGGGCTTCCACAACACCAACATCCTCTCCCTGCTGGGCATCATGCTGCCCAAGGAAGGGCTCCCCCTGGTGGTGCTGCCCTACATGAAGCACGGAGACTTGAGACACTTCATCCGGTCTGAGAAGAGAGTGAGTCATCCTCAGATAAAGAAAATGACCCTGTGGAGCAATATGAGCATAGCTGAAATAGCGCTGACCCGATGTCTCATGTGTGTAATAACGATAGCTTAGAGATGACGTTACGGTTGAATTCCCCTATTCTGTGTGGCAGAACCCGACCGTGAAGGACCTGGTTGGGTTTGGCCTGCAGGTGGCTAAGGGAATGGAGTACCTGTCGCAAAAGAAGTTTGTCCACAGGGACCTGGCTGCACGTAACTGCATGTAAGTGTGAATATTAATAATTGTAATTGGTATGGAACATAGAAGCCCCTCTCCTACTTGCCTTTGCCGGTAATTTAACGGAACGTCTGCATGGTTGCCGGCAAATCCGTTCTGCTAATTTCCCTGCGTCACATGTTACATCACCGGTAGAAGTTAATTTGCAGTTATTTCGCCACAAAAGCGTCAACTATTACGGCGCACCCAGTGCTGTGTATATGGCAGCATTCCACTCAAATGGAGTAAATATGTGTCTTGTGTGAACGCAGAAACTGCCAACTCTACTGCAATTTGTTAAGTGTTCTCGGATGAACAATTAATGTGTATTTCTCGGAATTGTATTACCTTATTTTCTTTACTAGATTTAGAAAAATTACCGGTTCTGGGGATATATATATATATTTTCTGGCTGGATGAAAAAACGAATGTCTTTTCAGGCTGGATGAAAACTTCACAGTTAAAGTGGCGGACTTTGGCATGGCCAGGGATATATTTGACAAGGAATACTACAGCATACAAGACCATAAGAAGGCCAAGCTTCCAGTCAAGTGGATGGCCATCGAGAGCTTACAAACACAAAAGTTCACCACCAAGTCAGACGTGGTAAGTGTGCTCGCTGTCGTTGTCCTTTCATAGTCTTGTGAGACCATCCTGATCTGGTGAGTTCCCATTCTGCTTCCCTCATCAATTCAGTGTGGCTCTGAACCGGTGGAAAGCTTCTTCCAACAAAAACAACATGATAGGATCAATATGCGCTCGGGCAGGAGGGGAGGGAGGAGTTCCAGCTCATGCGGAGCACCGCATTCCATGGGCAGAACCCAAGGAAAGTGGAGCAATATAAAGTTTTAATCTGAAATAGATAAATTTAATGAAGGGTGTTAAACGATTAACAGAAATCTGCTCTTTTTGCTTTACTTCCAACTGGATTCGACACGAGGGAAGAGCGTCACTTAATAAGTTAAACTGATTGGCTGGAGTTTTTTGAACAACATAAGATTGCGCCCATATTTGGAAATTAATTTCTGTTACGGCCAAAGGCAAGCTGATGCTCAGTGCGAAGACTCTCAAATCGGAAACTTGAATATCTGGATGGTCTCACGAGGCAAGCTTTTTCCCCCATTGCTTGTAAACATATGTTTATCTTCCTTCGTACAAGTGAATGTCTGTACAAAACGTCCCATGTGGCTGTTTTCTGGCCACCATTGTATGTTGTACGTCCTGGCACTTGATGTAGGCACTTATTGTACGCACTTAATCTACATTGCACTTATTCATAGTACTTAATTGTGTAACATCTGGCGTAGCAGCTAGCATTGCTGTACACAGGGAATGGGTTAGCCTAGCGATTGTTAGTACTTGCACTTGGCTCTATGAACATCTTTACTGTACTGACAGCGATATATTGTTTCACTTCTAATGACAAATGTACTTATTGTAAGTCGCTTTGGATAAAAGCGTCTGCTAAATGCCCTAAAGGTAATTGTAAATGTTTCAGTGGTCCTTCGGAGTCCTGCTGTGGGAGCTGCTGACCAGGGGAGCCACACCCTACCCGGACGTGGACCCCTATGACATCACGCATTACTTGCTGAAGGGCCGGAGGCTGGCCCAGCCCCAGTTCTGTCCAGACGCCCTGTAAGACGCCTGCCTTAAGCCCCTCTTGGCTAGCACTACGACGGCACCTCTGAGAGGCCGGAAGGAATAAACTGCACAAACAGACAGAATATACAAATGAGCATAGGGTTTATTCTGATGCATGCATGCCAATCCCTGTAATGGAAAGAATATATACACAAATAGCATTGTTTAAGATGTATTTACTCCCAATGCCTGGAATGATTGAGGAAATGGGTCAGTGTCTGGCGATCATAACAGGAATGAGCCGGAATAACACGAAAGAAGCATTGGAAAATATTGTTTTTCTTATTTGTCCTGAGTATTCCAAGTATGCAGTATTATATCATGTTGTTGTCATAAGCTCCCAGAGATATACTTCATATTCCAGGGAGATATTGAAGCACTGACATTTTCCTTCCTGCATTCCATTCTGTGGGAGAAAATGAATACCTAAAATGTATCTTGGACGATGTATTCCTTTCAATATCCCTGTTATCAGTGGCACTGTTCACTTATTCATTCCCTGTATGGATCATGATGGATCATCCCTTATAGAAGCTGTTGATAAGTTTTAAGAGCTATAATTGCAGGGTTATTTATTGGAAATACCAAAGCCATCTGTAAGACATAAGTGAGTGAAATGCTCAGTGAGAATATCTGTTTCTAGTTGATGTCTGCCTCTATACAAGACCATTTCGAATTAAGAGCTCCCAGCTAATTTCTGACCAATTAGGGTGAATCATTAGTGCCTGTCAATCACTGGCGTGTGAACTATGCAACACTTCAATGGCGGAGAGGCTTAGAGAGGAAGCAGCTCGCTCTTTACAACTCTTGAATCTCACTTACTGCAGCTTTAATGTCTTAATTTAACATTAACCCTCCCTAATATCCATCCGTTCATTCATCCATTCCTTCGCGGAAGGTTCTCCATCATGGTAGCGTGCTGGGAGCCCGAGCCGGAGTCCAGGCCCCCATTCCAGGCCCTGGTGCAGATCGTGCAGGAGATCATGGAGTGCCTGGAGGGAGAACACTACATCAGCCTGAAGGTGACGTACGTGAACCTGGACGCGCCCAAGCCCTACCCCACCCGGGCGGACTCGGCGGATGAGGCTGAGGATTCGGACTCCGGGTCGGAACAGGACTTATTTTTAACCGAGGGGCCGGTCTGAGGGCCCCCCTTCACATGACTGAGGACAGACAGACAGAAGAGAAGGATAGAGCTGTGACTGGACAGCTGTGTCAACAGCCAGAGTCCACCCAAAATGTCTCCGCTCCCAACTCTGAGGGGAATGGTGGAACTGCCAGTGGACTGGAGCAGACAGCGGCCCTGTGAATGATGGAACCCCCAGTTCACTGGGCCAGAAACTGGTGGTGTGTTGTGCCTCATCATAATGGGCTACCATTTTCGCTTTTCTGTCCTTTCCCTGTAGCCTGACGCTGTTGGTGTTTGTTTATTTTTGTCACAATCGCAGCTCAATTGTAAATACGATTTTTTTGTACATTTCTATATTTGTCTTTTTTTGCAGTGAAATGATTTAATATAATTCAGGGTTGCTTGAAATTATACTTGATATTCAATCTGTGTGTGTGTGTGTGTGTGTGTGTGTGTGTGTGTGTGTGTGTGTGTGTGTGTGTGTGTGTGTGTGTGTGTGTGTGTGTGTGTGTGTGTGTGTGTGTGTGTGTGTGTGTGTGTGTGAGAGAGAGTGTGACAAGTTGTTCAGTCGACGCATTAGTCAGTGCCAGAGTGCGGCAGACTGTTACGCACACTACTAAGACTTTTTATCTTACTTCCTTCTGACTCAATCCAAAGGAAATTGGATGTGTGGTTTAAACCATAGAGACGAATAGAGAAGATTGAGACGAATCAACAGCGTTAACATTTATTTTTCTACCGTGTAAATCTTTTGTGTATAGCGGCTGTGCGTAATCCCATGACTGTCCCCTCGTCGCCACTAGAGGGCAGTCTAAACACTGGTCTGAACAGGAACGACTGCAGCAACAACAGTGTGCTGCACCAGATCCAACGACCGCACATACATCTTTCACACCAACAACGGAAATCAATTCCTCAAATCAGATTCGGGAGCTGTCACACCGCTGAGCAACCACACTGAACCAAATCGTAAGCCGTGTCATAAAATCTATGGCATACAAATAACAGGATGTGATTCATAGTTTGCCTGTCGTGCCCTGGTAGTTAAATGTTGATTAAAATGAATAAAATGAGCGTCTTCTGCAGATAACATGGCTTGCTGCAGAAGGGGGTTTGGCTGAACATGGCAACGTCTAACTGATTCCAAAAGCTCTTCACAGCACCACTAATGCAGTCATTAGTTGCGATTAACACAGTAATAGCTGAAGACATTCCCATGTCTCGTCACCTCACGCCCAGTGGTGCTACTATCTCCGTGCACCGGGGTGCACTTGACGGAACAATTGTGATTGCACATGTGCTCTCAGGAGCATAACGACTAGATGAGGCGTTTGCATGTTTGTTTAGCTGAGCCGAAGGAAGTCTGCGTTTAGTGGATGTTTGAGGAGGAGACGATCAAAAGATACTTCCAAAAAGTGAATCCCTCACCTCGAAACGTCCTTGGGTATACTTCACTGTAATGGCATGTTGCGTGGAGTGGAGAGCTGCTTGCTTGCAGCGCATGGGAAACCATACTAGTTACTAGTGGGAAGTGTGTATGGTTAGGAGGTTTATACAACGGTTCACACACTGCAGGAAGGAAAGAATGAAGGGAAGAAAACTAAAGTGAACCTGGTGAGCAGAGCATTCATACCATTCTCTGCACAGTTCATTCATCACACTGAATCATTCGACAGTAGCTTTGGGGAGGGGATTTAAAATGATGAGCTGTCCGTGATCAAGCTGTGCAGGGATGGTAAAAAGTCGAAGCAGTAAACTCTTCCGTTCACCTTATTGCCCCATCACCGCTCTTTCAGCGACGGCATAGAGAAGCAAACGTAAACATTAGAATACAGAACTCAATTGAGGTCAAAGATGATCAATAGAAACCTGCTTGCCATAATTTAATCTGCAATTGAATCTGATTAATTTGTCAGAGAAAGTGGTTCTAAATCTTGGTGTGTGTATAGCCAAATAAGATATATCATGATATACATGATATATTCAGTTTCAAACAGGTTTGCAGAGAAATCCTTCAATTATCCAAATTATGTCAACAGCTTGTCAGCCATCGCCGTGTACTGAGGCATTAACTTATTTTTAATATCTGACATCTTGTGGGATACAAACAAGAACGGCATCTTCCCAGTTTACTGGATGTTCAGGCACATTACCTGCTGTTTCAGGGTTCACTGTAATGAGAACAAAATGAGGATTTAAGAAGTATTCCACAGCCATCTGGGATTTTCACCACTTCTTAGTACTCAGATATAGGCTAGTACGAAAAGGGCCAAAGGAAAACCAGGCTTATTTTTTTTTTTCCAACCTTGGATAGAAGGCTGAAAAAACTTTATTTCTCTGTTCTTGTTGTTTGTAAAAAATAAAGTAAAAAACTATTAAATTATTAAACCCAATAGTTGTGCTGTTCTCCAAAGCCAGACCCTGAATCTGTTGGGGCTCTGTCTCCTGCTGTCTCCTGCCGTCTGTGTTCTGCCCAGAGCGCCTCATCCACTCTGAAGCCTCAGTGTTGACGTCCTCCATACAAGCTAACGCTAGCTCACCAACACTACTGCTCCCATAGCCCTTCCAACTGCCAGCTACTTCCCCCTGACGATGTCGATCTGAAACCCCATTCTGCGTCAAGGGAACAAGACAAGGCTTTCACAATGTCCTCTTAGAGTTGACTCATCAGTGGCCTATAATGCTCTGTGGCAACGATTTAAACCGGTGACTTACCAGTATTCTGTGATAAGGATGCTCATTTAGTGGATTATGAGGTTCTGTGGTGTATACTAGAACACTTGAGGCAATATCATACTATTTTTTATTCAAGTTCCCCGTATTGTAACTATAATCTCCACCCAACACACATTGCATCATATATTTGTGCTTGACTTACAGGACATATAAACAACTACTATGGGTATCCTAAATGATGCAGCTATATTAGTTGCATGCTCTCCACTGTGCAGCTGTACAGTCTCCCCCTTGATAGTAATGAGTGCATGTTCTGTAACGACAGCGCTACTCAGAGATAAAGTCTACCACAGAATACAAACGCAATTGCAATGTTCTCACCTTGCAGCAGTTTTGCACTGTGGTGTGCAAATATACTCTGTTCATGCGTGTGTAAGTAGTCGTGAAGGAGTTGGAAATTCAATAATCTTCAAGGTCTTCCAGATTTTCAAGGTTTCGACTTGTAAATCAATCTGCAAAGATAGGAATAAATATTGTATAATAGACTAAGAGCATGCAACAAGAAATGGGTCTCTGGGTTCATCCCTGAAGTAATAGAGTATCTGTCCACTGGAAAATCCTCATAATGCAACACCTTTAGGAAATAACTAATTTAGTGTTTTTGGGGTAATTTTAGTGTTTCATTGATATTAGTTTTATAAATAATGTCTCCAGAAAAGTCTTTGTTTTGTGAAGCCTGCGTTTTTCACCGGGGAAAAAAATCGGGCAAGTGCTTTCCATTGCCTTTCTCACCTTTTTGTTCTGCTGACTGAAAAGATTATCCTTGAGCATGTGTGTTATCAGTACATACCTGAATAGACGAACCATCGTCCCACCTCTACCCAGCTCCTCTCATTGTCTGCACAGAATTCAGAGGGAGGCTGCAGTGCTGGGAGGTCGCAGATGGTGAGAAATGTTTTCTGTGTGTGTGTGTGTGTGTGTGTGTGTGTGTGTGTGTGTGTGTGTGTGTGTGTGTGTGTGTGTGTGTGTGTGTGTGTGTGTGTGTGTGTGTGTGTGTTCCCATCTCTGCTGTTAGCGAATGTCTCCACAGATGGGCATATATGTGTGTTGAAAAGCTGACACTGAATGTGGTGAAAGCATCACAGCGACACAAGGCCAACGCAGTGAGCCACAGAGACACACAGACGAGCTTCAGTCGCTCAATATTCCCTCACGCAAGTTCTCGAAGACAAGCCATCGCTGCACACTTTGATTTCTTATTTGGAGAAAACAAATCAAAATCGGCCCGTTTTGAAACCCAACGATGTGCTCCCTTTTCTCAGAAGTACAAAGAGACATTTTACTGTTTAAATGGCTCGATGTCATTTTAGTAGCAATGTTTATTTTCTGTATTTTTCACAAAGAACTCCTGCCCTACACACAGGTGATGCCAACTTACTTCTTTAAGATGTACCTACAGGTCAATTATTAATGTGAGTCAGTCAGCATTGCAGCAAGATATTTCTTATGACGCAGTGAAAATGGACTGCGAATGCAATAGTTAACAAAACCTTGAATAATCTAAGTACTCAACTTAAAAAAAAGTATTATATAATCCAGTTATGGTCATGGGGGTCACATACTAAACGATTCAACCTGAATTGCTCGTTTACAAGGAGAATCCACAATACAATGACACAAAATATCACTAATTTCAAACACTTGCCTACTGTTGTCAAAACCAGAAAACAACCATTGAATTATTCATCTACCCGATTTACATTCCCAAATGACTCACAAATCTCAAATGCTAACCAAACACAAGCAAAACATAAATATTTGAGGTGGATAAAAGCCCACTGAGGACAACTGCCACCATAAGCTAAACAGTAGAGCAGCGTGATGGAGGGCTTGTTTTGGCCACATTCCTTCATGGCTGCTGTTTGGTCCAATAATAGACGCCAGTCTCTATCCAGGCTTTGATGGACCACCGTGGCCTTTGTGCTCAGATTAGCACAACATCTAAAACTCTAAAAGTACTCTGGGTCAGGTGAATACGTTGATGGATCTCTTCGGACCAACATTAAACATGAATACACAGCGTTTAGGTTTGTATTCATTCAAGAACACCTCAGATGAAGAGACTGCCGTTCTCTCTCTAGAAGGATGGAATGGTGTCAATATGTGTCTGTCTGTATTTTAAATGATAGTGCCAAAATTAAGGCCCTTTTCTCTTTAACAGTGCCAATCAATGGTCTAATGGTTTATAGTTATATGTGGGTACCGTTTCATTTTTTTTGTATTTAATAAATAACCTGCCAATAATTATTTTCAATATTAACCTCTGTACTTCTAGTCTGATTGAGAAGCCAGGATCCACAAGCCACTCAAAACCAATACCGAGTTTTTGCTGTTCGGTTCAATTGCCATATAAAATACCACACTCGTGTGATATCCCCTTTTTGAGGAGAAGTTGTTCCCCCAGCCCTTCTGAAGAGCTTTCTGTGTATACATGTTGTGTTAAACTTGTCTGTGATCACAATATGTACGAAAACAGGTTCCTCTCGTTATCTGGGCCTCAAAATTTATCTCAGACATGGTATGCGGGATAAGAGAGAATAATTATATTCTGCTTATTCCCAGTCTGTGCAAGCACCTCACAGGCACTTGTGTTTTTCTTCCAAAAGCCCTGTTGTGGTTTGTAAGCCTGTTGCCATGGCAACCTCATCATTTGACGCCAATGGTGTGTAGGAAGGCTGCGAGATATGGTTGAAAATTAGCAAACTGCTATGAATTTCAGCCCGCGTCTGGTCTATTCATATATTTCCTTCTATTTACAAGTAACCCCGATGACAAGATGCTCTACTCCGAACCCTGAGCTGTCCCTAGAGGCTCTGGTCTAGATGGAATACACTGATGTGCATGAGAGCCATAGATGTGTCAACCCATGCTGAGGGACACCCAATCTCAATGTTCATTCCCTTATTCACGTCGGTCCAGCTTCCTGCCGTGTCCAATAATGCAACTCTGTCTCTATATTTATTGCGTACCACTTGATAATTGCTAACACCACTTGGTCCCCTGGAGTCAGTAAGAAGTCACTCGTGCCGGCCCAACTGAGAGCCATGACACCGCCACCATCTGCCCGTTTCCACGCCAATGGTGAACGGCGGCAAGAATGTATTTAGCACGTTTTCCTGTGAAAACTGATATTATTTATTAGGTTTGGTATGTGCGGTTTGTTTGTTCTGAGTACTGTCAAATGAAACTAAGCATCCGTATCATCATAAATTCAAATAACTGCATCTCCGATCTGGATGCCATTTCTAAAGTGAAACGTATATATCAGGCACCACATCACATCAATGAAATGTCATCATAAATCATATGCCCATCATCGATTGTAGCTTTGACATGCATTGCTCCATTTAAGGGTCTCAGGCCTTTTACAATTTCCTCAAAGCATCACAAAACTAGGAAATATAGCTGGCTCCGGATGATATCACAATGCCCAGAAAATGACCTGCTCTTCTATTCGACTGGTATACATAGTAGGCCTAGGTTAGGTAAGATCTCATCAAATTCCAAAGGCACATCACATTCATCATGCAAGGTCGTTTGAAGTCTGTCGAAGAGGAGACAACCAGCTTAATTCAACTATAGAGTGCGTCAGAAATATTTTTTGTGACCATGTTTGCGAAACTGAATAAGATATTCGATAAGATGTGCCTACGGGAAATGTGGTTATATCCCATCTGGGATCTTATTAGATGTCCATTTCGGGAGGATACTTCCTCAATCTTTTTTTCTTTTTTAAATAGAGTTGCATGGAGTTGTGCACACATTTGCATTCATGGTGAGACAACAGAACCCAAAGGGCAGGCCATCCCTGGAGCTGTCCAGCATCTGCTCTGTGTTCGACTACATGAGACTGGTTGATTAGACTGGTGATGGTGGTTCCAAGTATTACTAGTAGTATCAGTCGTAGTAGGCCTACTATTAAGGCTGCATCGGCCTCCTTTCATAAGTAGCCTATGGATAATGTTTGTATTCATCATTATATAATGATGTAAAATTGCTACTGATGGATAATGACATGAAGAATCGTGAGCCCTTATAGGCGTCAGAGTGTGTATTCTTGCCTGTACGCAATACAGCTCTAACCACTGAAAGCACTCTGTCACAGATAACATGACTATTGGGTTTGGTTTCTATGACAACTAAGTTGACAATTTTTTTTCCTCGCAAGTACCAATGCAGTATGGTCAAAAGAAAGCGCTTCAGTAACCAACCATAAAGCCCTTCGGATTCGTCTCCAAATCATGCTGTACGACACACATGTAGCTGCTAATGCGTTTAGCTATGAGCACACCTCAGCTGTCTTCCACATAAATATGCTCTATCTAATCAAATGCGTAGCTGTGTCCATTTTAGAGTCTTCATCCGAACACGTCCACAAACACCTAACATAGTAAGACAGCGCGACTGCAACATCTTTAAGAGTGTGTGTGCTTGTGTGTGTGTGTGTGTGTGTGTGTGTGTGTGTGTGTGTGTGTGTGTGTGTGTGTGTGTGTGTGTGTGTGTGTGTGTGTGTGTGTGTGTGTGTGTGTGTGTGTGTGTGTGTGTGTGTTTGACTGGGGGGGGGATAAAGAGCGAGATGAATGGAGGAGAAAAACCGGAAAGGAACACTGGATCGGCGAGCCGTGCAGCCATGGTAACATGTTCAAGTCTCGACGAGCGTGCGGCGTGAGCTGGCCCCGTGACGCAAATTCCACTTTCATGTGTTGCTGTTACGACAGCACGGTCAGCAGCCTGCTTGCGGATAATTAAAGCTGATATAAATCTATAAAAGACTGCATTATGTGTCCCCTATAGGAGGGGGGAGGGAATTGAGAATGGGTCCAAGAAGCCGTGTTAATTTCTTTTTTATGATTGTATATATTCGTAATTTTCCATAATTATCCATGATGAGAAGTGCTGAAGGAAAATCTATAGACATGATTCAAGTGTGAACATCTTATATTGTTAATATGCCTTTTTAACAAGAATGTAATGGAAATACTAATGTGATATGTAGTCATTTTAAAGTTATGTAGGCCTATCCTTCCTTCTAACTACATTTGATCCAGAATGACAAGCAACATCCCATAGTGTTAACTTAAATGTGGTGTAGGAAGGGTTTAACCGTGTTTTTTGGGTTGCTTTTTGTTAGAAATGGCCTATCCCTCCTTCTAAGTGTGCTGTATAAACATATTTTCCAGTTGACTGCGTCAGCCTCTGAATGAGGCAATTTGAGTTTTAGACCGCTCTCGGCATATTTCTGACCAATTATGACATCTCTTCGCTGATCGGTTCGGATCATCTATCTTGCCTGTCAATCACAACTGCTTATTTCACAAACAACTAAACTTATTAAGAAAACATTTTAACCGTGAACTTGGTGAGACATAGTTTACAATTGTCCTAATATTGTTTAATATTGATTGATATTGAATTTGTCCAAGAAAGGGTCACATTTCATAAGCCTAATCAATTTTTTTGTAATATTACAGTGAACAGAAAAGTAGTCACCCTAAAGATGCACCAAAGTCAGTCTCGGATCCAGCAGTCTACCTAAGTTACTGCAGAACTTCTAGGGGGAGGCATCGTAGTAGAGTCTTGGCCATAAAGAAACAGCAGGAAACTAAGCCTTGTTTCATGTTTACTGTCTACACAGTGTTGATTGGAAACCTTTACAGACAGCTTTTTACTGTTAGTACTGTTGGCCGAGTTTTCACCAATTTCATTTTCACAGATCCCCGCCTTCAGCAACATGATTGGTCGAAACAAACATGAAACAAAAATAAGATGAAAGGCCAGTTCTCCCAGATTTGAGCTCATCTGCCATCAGACATTGGATATTAATTCAAAAGTCTGATTTGTGTGTCTAGGCTAAACCATAAGATACTCAATCTGTAGTGTCATTGAAAAACACACACCCAAACCCACACACACACACACACAAACAAAAACCCACACACAACCCCCCCCCCCCCCCCCCCTCACACACACACACACACACACACGCACAAACACACACACACACACACACACACACACACACACACACACACACACACACACACACACACACACACACACACACACACACCTCGGCCCAACTTACTTTGAATGATCAGTCATGTGTTTTGGAAAAAAAACTCCTGGGATATTGCTATGGTTACTGTGGGGCGAGCAGCTGGCTTCTGTAGGCAGGTGGGAAGCAAGTGCCGAAGACGGTCACCTTACATCCCAATGGACTCTTTATGGGGCAATGACTCCATTTAACAACAGTGTCTTAGTCCACTCTGTGTATTTGTGGACAAGTTGCCGTGCACTATCCAATAATATAAATAATTTAATATATAAACACCAAGGACACAACACTGAGGTGTTATAAGTGTTTTGAATGTTCTGGAATTATTTTTAAAACAGAAACTGACTGCAGCATTTAAGAGGATGATATTGATTATGTTACTCACATTGACATCATCTTCAGCTGAAAGCCTCAATGTATTTTATGTGGGGAAAATATAAACTAGACTGTATTTTCATGATCTTTTCACCCATTATTTTTCAAGTTAATAATAATTGGGTTATTCATTTATTGTGGACAATTTAACTGGAACAGACATTAACCTCGAGCTCATAACTCCATATCCAAGTCAAAGGAACAACTCTTAGTTCTTTGTAGAACTCGGTCTCCTTTGACTGTGGGCTGTAGGCCTATACCAAGCCTGGTCCACATCATTCAGAATTATTTATTTATTTACGCTGTGAAAGAGAATGGGCAAGTAGTTCCTTTCCGACGCTGCTGCTCACAGATTAAATTAGCAAAAACCAACCATTTAATTCTCAGGATTGGCTGGAAAGTGAGGTTGTTGAAAGTGGCCAGGAAAGTAGAAACAAACATAATGGTTTGGATCTCAAGTGCAACCTTCATAAGGATTAAAGTAGCATATTCTACATATTCCGAATTAATCAGAAAATGTCCCCCGCCCCAGATTGACAAAATACTGAAAATTGGACATGCCCTTTCAATATGGAATCATGATCTCTGGATCATCTTTGAAACCATGCAAAGCTTCAGTATGGGACCGCGTGCACGCTTCTACCTGAAAAAAAACATCTGTACACTAGACATAGAGATGCGCACGCACGTTTACGCGGGCATACAAACACAAACACACATACAAACACACACAAACACACACACACACACACACACACACACACACACACACACACACACACACACACACACACACACACACACACACACACACACACACATACACACACACACACACACACACACACAAACACACCATACACATGCATATCCCCGCCTTTCTGCATCATAGCATAGAGTTACCATTACGCGTCTGTGGTGCTCGCATGCAGAGGCAGAGTTGAAATTGGCGCGGATCTGTAGCCATCTCAAGAGATCCGTCTATCAAGTAGCCTATACGGGAGAAGTTGAAGGAAACCACATTTTGGATATTATTCGCGTTTATTCCAAGTGTGCACTTACTGAAGGTAAGTGAGGGTAGCCTGTAGCCTTTGTCATTTGGGGCATTTATCAATACGCTGCATAAACAATTTCAGTTATTGTCTTTTTTATTTTATTTTATACAATAGAGTGTTATCTTTTGAGAGATTAGAAAAACACACTATTAGTTTCAAAAACTTTTGCTGCACGTGTTATACATACCATCACCTTCTTACAATCAAACGATCTTTATTCACAATCAAACGATCAGTATCCACGCGTTGCATTTTATGTGCCATAAATATGATTGTTATATATGCAAACACCAGGCTAACGTCCATGTAAATGTAGGCTATCCGCTGAAATATTGCGCATCGGCCGCGGTGGACAATGCGGAGTTGAACCATCTGCAACTATGTATTCGGTATCATTTGTCTAAATGAAATTCAACAGAAAATGCGCATTGCTCGAAGCCAGTTTTCCTCTGCAGATGTCTCCGGATCACATTTCACAGGCTGACAGTTACATACCGTCCCCGACACCTTGTCTTTTATGAATAAACATGAGCCTCATCTTCACACCCTAAACACTGATCTTGCCGCACTTCACGGTTCCGGAACACGAACTTAATGTTTTGATTCTAATTCCAGGACTTGGGTGAGAGGTTTATGGGGCAGTTTCATTGATTAGTTCACAATGTGTGGAAAAGCGTACTAATCTGTTGAAGTGATAAAGCTTTCACGTTTTGTACTTGACTGGTGACGCTGCGCCTCTTCGGGGACACTTGTGGAGTGTGGAGGGTCCGTCCGGGCAAAGGTCGACATTAGGCGCTGTTGGCCAGGGGGCTATACTCGTGCTAAACACTTGGGTGTTCCTCAGGCTAAACACCACATTTAGACTGCTAAAATGTGAAAGATGCATACAGAAGTCTGACTTTAAGCTGAGGTTCTTCCTTCTTATTTTTTAACCCAATCAGCAACCATAGCTCTGTAGTTTGGATTTAAATTTAGAATAATTGAATTGGGCATAAGCAGTTTCTCATTCATATATTTCATAGTTTTTGTCTCCAATAGAGACAGGAAAAAAATGGGAAAATATTGCTGCAAGATGCGGTGTCTGTGACGTCACCCAGGTTTCTAAAGAGCATCTTGTTTATGCTTAATGCTCATGCCATCTTTTCAGTTGTTGGAGCCACAAGATAAGCCAACATTTTAACAACGGCTGGTTCAGGGTGTAGCGATGAATCTAGAGAATATAGCTACGGGATCAAATAAGTGTTTTGTTTATTTGCCTTGAGTTCCAGTGAGAAGAAGGTCACTGTCAATCAAACCGCTGCTCCTGAGCACATCAGAGATGGAAGGGAGTTTATGTTGTTTCAATATCGCATTAATATGTTTGCTATTTACTTTTTGGCTAATGCTTGTATTCAAAGTGACTGTAAAATCTAGATCAAAAATGTTATTCATGATTGGATTAATCAGCTTCTTGCTCGTCAATGATATAGATGGCATCTGTGTGCAGTGATTAATATTTCCAAGACAGTAGGACAGGTCAAAACGGCTATGTTAACAGTTATTTGGTTACAAGGGATATAGTTGTTCTCAGAAACCTTTGGGAAAAAAAAAAAACACAAAGTGGATTTAGCACTTTTTTCTAATCAAGTTTTTTTTTATAGTACTGACAATGAAAATGTTATTTTAACAAATTAATCCATTTGGATAAAAGTTGGCCATCGGTCAGTTTAAGTCTAAGATTAAACAATGAGTCCAGCCTCAAAACAGCATCACAGGTCGGACAATAAATCAGGAGTCACTACTTGCGTACTGAAGATACACTGGCTATAAATGAATGCACTAAATGTGGGCAGTGGGTAGGAAATGCATTAAATTGTTAATGGAGTCGTCTAAAAAGATGAAACACATCAATGTCATAAATACATACAATAAATGACATAAATACCTTGTGTGTTTATGTATAATGCAAATTCCTCTTTTGAAGAGAAACCGTAGCATTGAATTCAGTATTGCACGTGGTAACCAGGCAACCGACAACTGGTCACGCAAGCCAGTGATGCTCAAGGTACGGGGAAGCATTGGTACGATCAAAGCATTACCAAAAGGTAAGCAGAGATGAAGGCACTGAGGGATTTTATATCAGGGAACGGGAAATTCACAATGGTCTTGCATTGATTTGAGTGAGTAGACAACCTATTATCAACCTATTATAAAAGAAAATCGATTGTAAAACATGTTTAATGACATTAAATGTGATTGGCACCGCAGAGTAAACAGTTTGGTCGTCATGTATGAAACGCACAGAATTTATTTGTTCAACCATCTGTGCCGGCACTGCCAGTTCCTTTGAAGAGACTTTCACCAAATCCTGTACTTTGGCTTATGGCCACAGCCTTTCACACCAATAGACAGACTTTCACCAACAGACCTGTGTCCACAAATAGAATTCGGACAACACACAAATGACTGTACTATCGCCAGTTCATTGTGGATGAGCCATATATGGGATTGTATAAAAATGATGAACTCAAAACAGAGAAGGTGCATCTGCAATGTTGATAGGACTTAATAACCTCCATGATTCAACATCAAGTAAAGGAGCTTACTATGGGAACCCAACAAACCTCATGTCTTATTTGCTCTGGCGTATCCTCCCTTTCAGACAGATTTCCAGCAGACCTGGCCCGCGTTCACAACCATTTATCTATTATGGGGTGGGTATGGTATGAGGAGTGTAGGGGGGGGGCTCTATGTGAGCCCAGTTTAAGCATTTTCATAAACAGCCAAGATGGTTGCTGCTAATGTGTCCCTTTTTCGTTTCTCTGATTGGTTGTATGGCTATCCAATCGCTTTCAGAGGGCATATTGCTCTGCGCCTGTTGAGAACGCCCCTTGGAAATTGAAAATGAACTGAGAGGTTCCAGACTAAAACCCATTTGTGGGCTGGTCTGGAGATGTCAGGCTAGGACTCTACATAAACACATTCAAAATAAATGTCATCATTACAAATCTGCCTTGGGATGGAGCACATCCCACACTGAATCAACCACATAATCATAATGCTTGTAGCATCATACTAAAGTGCCGTGTGCCTGTGTGGCTTATACAAAAAATGGAACATGATAAAATGAATAAGACCTTGCAGCTAACTTTTCCCATTGAGAACATCCTTCAATGCCACAGCCAAACGGCGATAACATTATCTCTGGAAACATTTAGTGCAATCACTTTGAAGGGCATCAGAAGAAAGGTCCCTGATGCAGCAGAAGTGAAGTGCCTTCCATCCTTTCACAGCAAGGACTTAAATATTCTGCATAGAAAATCGCTTTAAACAATAAATGCACAAGTTTATCTATTGCCTTCGGATCCGATCCTTTAACTGACTTCCGGCGATGTTCAGCCTGTTTTAGAGTTAAACCTCACACTTTAATATTCATCCATAAGTATACAAACGCCAATGAATGATTTACATAAATATGTAAATCTATCTTGGTACGTTTCTGTGTGTTAGGATAAGATATAAATACATCATTCTGTCACATTTTAATCACCATCTCGTTATAAAAACCAAGCGTATTACAAATTGAGCATCACATTGTTGTGACTTATTTGATACTGTTTATATTTAATGGTTTCCGAATATATGAAAAGGGTTTGCAAGACTTTTTCCATATAAACATGTTCGGAAATGGCAGAGCACTGCTCTAGGAATGAAACTATTCTTAACTACTGCTATCTAAAAGTGACCTTACATCTTTGTGACCTTACACCTTAAGTGATCATTTGAAGGACCTCTATTTTTCCACCAGGTGTGGAGAGATTTGCCATTACAAGCCATTTGAAAATCCACCCTCTAGCCCTGGGGGTAAAATAGGAACTCTTAAAATAAAATTGAATCGCAGCTTCAGACTTGACCTTGTATGTCAATCTCTGTTTACTGTTGTCCCTTCTTGGTTTTTGTACTTGTGACTCTGCAGGCTAGGGCCGGAGCTGCCATGCCATTCGGTTGTCTGACACTTGGGGACAGGAAGGATTACAATAATCCCTCAGAGGTGACCGACAAATATGACCTGGGACAGATTGTTAAAACGTGAGTACTGTGAAACTGTTTCATGCAGGGTCATTTATTATTTACATGTAACGTCATTAATTCATAATTGTACTACTGTTGATGTTGATTGTTTTTCTCAGTGAGGAGTTCTGTGAGATATTCCGGGCAAAGGACAGGAATACCCTCAAAATGTACACCTGTAAAAAGTTCCTTAAAAAGGATGGAAGAAAAGTAAGGAAAGCTGCCAAAAATGAGATTACGATCTTGAAGATGTAAGTATTGAGTGCGTTATAAATTATGATGATCTAAATATGTTTTATTTTATATTCTGCAATACATCACAAGTCACAATGCATTACTTTATTGCAATTTGATGAATTAATATTTCCTTTAATTTATGCTGATATGTAATAAGCTATTTTGTGTATAGTGGTAATATAGTGGTATAAATATTTAGAAAGCAGTTGATAGGATACCCTCCTCATGGAATCTGCTAGCAATTGCAGAATTTTGTGTAGTATTTGCAAACGTATTATGTATTTACAGTTTATTCACTACCTACGGCCCATGGGGATATTCTGAAAGGGGCCTTCTACCTCTCCCTTTTCTTTATTTGTCTTATTCCTTATTTCTCCACTTGTTTCCTTTTCCAAAGGGTTAAACATCACAACATACTCCAGCTGGTCGATACCTTTGAAACTAAGAAAGAATACTTTCTCTTTGTGGAAATGTGAGTATTATTGGAGAAAAGGTTGTGATATACAAGCTTCCTCAATGGTTAATATAAGCCTTGGAAGCACAGTGGATCTGTATCTGGCTGTATGAATCGGCCTTTGTATTTCGGGGGTTTCTGAACACGAAACATTGTGTTCAGGAACCATTACTGTGGCCACTACCCCAGAAATGGCTGCTGAGAAGCAGCCATTACCGGGGAAAGTGTTTTACCTGATGGAATATCTTTCAGCGCTACCGGCAGAGAGGTGTTTGACTGGATCCTGGACCAAGGCTATTACTCCGAGAGGGACACCAGTAATGTCGTGAGGCAGGTGTTGGAAGCTGTGGCCTACCTTCACTCTTTGAAAGTAGTCCACAGGAACCTCAAGGTATACGGATGCACTACTGACACCTAGTGATAAAGAAAAGCATCTATTTCCCAGAAAGACCAATCATCCAGACTGTTGGCATAGGTCCACCTTTAACATGCTGAAATCACTTCAATTGATTGGATTAATTTATTTGTTCATTTTAGCTGGAGAATTTGGTGTACTTCAATCGTCTGAAGCACTCAAAAATTGTCATCAGTGACTTTCAATTAGCAAAGATGGAAAATGGACTCATTAAAGACCCATGTGGTACTCCAGAATATCTTGGTAAGATTCAAATAAACATAACTAATTTAGTAGTACACTAATGGAGTTTCAGTAATTATCAACAAGAAACTCTGTTACAACGTATCCTTTAAATGTTCATTTCTACCGTTAACATTTATTCTAATCTCAACTTTTCTCAACTATATGCCATTTGTTTTCCCTCAGCTCCTGAAGTTGTTGGGCGGCAGAGGTATGGAAGGCCTGTTGACTGCTGGGCCATTGGCGTCATTATCTATATACTGTAAGGTTCCTCTGATTTAAGAACTTTAACACATTTGGAGGAATAACCCTCCATCTGTTTGCACAGTGTAACGTTTATTTGCATAGCGAATCCTTTCATCTTGATGGCTGTTTTGTGTGCAGTTTGTCAGGAAACCCTCCTTTCTATAACGACGCTGAAGAGGAGGAGTATGACAACCGCGACAAGAGCCTCTTCCTGAAGATCCTGTCAGGGGACTATGAATTTGATTCCCCCTACTGGGATGACATTTCAGACTCTGGTATCAGTTGAATATATTAACTGGGATATATTAATTACTCAATGTCTTTTGAAGTTGGCATCAATTTAACAAATGTCAGGGCTTCATGTTTAATTTTTGTTTTGTTCTTCAGCCAAAAATCTAGTGGCATCTTTGTTGGAAGTGGATCAAGACCAGCGATTAACCGCACAGGAGGCTATTGGTCATGAATGGTAAAAGATGTTTTGATTCGATTTTGAAACCAACACGATTAGGATACATGCACTTTCTTTCAACATTTATGCAACTTTAATAATATCATAAGTTATAAACCTTTGACACTTTCAGTCTATTTCTGGTCAAAGACTGAGCCTGAAGGGAGGTCTACTTAGACAACAGCCACAACAAAAACACAATATCTTTAAGTTCCAGACAATGAAATGCAGAGAGAAACATGTCACAACTAGATGCTTCATCCGTTCATAAACGGCGTTGATCATTTTGTTTAAAAGCTAAGATGTTCTGAATTTCCTTTGCATCGCAATAATTGTTGATAAAGTTGTTCAGGATGAAATAACATTTTAGTAACAGTAAAGAGATATTTTTCATGGCATAGGCAATTCCTGAGATCATTCCCTCACCATATGTTGGCCCTCATTTGATCAGGATATCTGGGAACGCAGCCTCTGATAAGAATATCAAGGATGGAGTATGTGCACAAATAGAAAAGAACTTTGCTAAAGCCAAGTGGAAGGTATTCCTCTTCTTCTTTCCAAAAACACAAACGTGTCCAGTGTGTCAGACGAGAAGTGGGCTAACCCGTGCATTCTGACCCCCTTACAGAAAGCTGTGCGGGTGACCACCCTGATGAAGAGACTCCGAGCCCCAGAGCAGGGGGAATCCGGAGCCTCCAGCCCCACCCCAGGGGCTGCGGCGGGACCCCTCACCTCAAACAGCGGCCCCGCTCCTCCCACCTCCGCCCCAGGGACCGCCTCCAGCAGCACGGAGCAGGCTTCCGCTAAGGAGCAGGTTCCAGACACAGACACTGGCGTCATCCAGGCACCCACCGTGACGGCCGCACGTGACGAGGAGGAGGCCGGGGAGAGACGCAACGGGCAGACACCAGCACAAACTCTGGGAGACAAGACGGCTTAACCCAGCAGCAAGACGAGGATGTTTGTTTATCGAAAGACCCACAACATGATCATTTAATGTGTAAGCGATTCGATTCTTGCCTTCATTCATGTTTCTTTCAAGTGCAGCCGTATAGGCCTATGTTCAAGCGAAACATTTTGGCCTTTTGCAATCTGTGTAGGCCCACAAAATGTTTTTTCTCAGTATTATTCCGACCCGCACATGTTGTCTCATGTTGGTTTCTCTTTGACAGGCAGTCTAAAAGGTGGCTCTAATATACAGTAGCTGAACATGTTATTGTTTCGTTTTCTGTAGGTCTTTTGTTGAAACTCTTAGCTGCTGAAATATTTAAAAAAGGATCCTGTGACGTTTACTTGTGTCTTGTTTTGTTTTTTACTAAAGATTTTGATCATTTCATTGGGGGATCTAATACAGCTGATGTTGATGTTTTGTCCTGTAGCTAATCGTTTAGAGTTGGCATTCTTGTTTTATATTGTATTCTGTGAATCATTATTTATTCATGATTTGTGTATTTGGCAGATTTTAGCTGAGCTAAATATTTGTTAATGTGCATGTGACTCTCAATAAATTAAGCAATTTTGTAAGTGCTGAAACGTTTTTTTTCTCTGAAGTATTTTACAAGCAATTTGAATTTTATCTTGACGATTCACTGACTTATAGTCTAACAAGAACTGCACAGGCAACAATAGAATATAATAGAATAAGAATTGATATAGGCCTACTTTATAATGGACTATGCCTACTTCATTTGATGCTATTCTATTTTATACTAACTATTATAGAATCAAAATACGATTAAATAAAAAAGATAAAATGACTACATAGCCAAGGCTTTTGGAATTGTATTGTAGGCCTATCCTAAATTAACTCAAAACAAAAAAGCACAACAAATCAGTCTATCGGTAGAAAACTATCGGCATAGGATAACAAGGCAAAGCCCTATGTAGTTCTAGACATGCGTCAACCCAACATGCGTGAATCAAGCTTTAAACATGATCCATATCTATTTATATTATATAGGCCTGCGTTGTGGTAGCCTAAACTTCTTCTTTGCATTGAAGGCCCAACAATAAACATTATAATTGCTCTGAGGGAATTCCCTGAGAAAACACAGACGTCCAAATGTGTATAAAACACCATGTGCTTTATTTGGTTGGCTTCATGAAATAAATGTTTGTGCAAAGATTGTACTATAAAAGGAACGTTTGTCAATGGAAATCACCTATCCTTGATAAAACTACAACTCCCAGGGTTCTTACTAAACTACGCTAGGCTTCGCCGTCACTCCCGGAAAAAGTGGGCTAGGCTCCATTTTAAACTATTGCCTTTACTCTGAATTGGACCTCTGCATAGAATTAGCAGAATATCAGAATAAATAATACAGGTAGGTCATTTACACAGAAATTGCCCTTTTGTCAGTACAGTGCCGTTCATAATATTATCTAACGAGCTACTGCGTCTTCATTACAAGGTTAGGAAATCGTCATTGCTAATGTTAGCCAACCTAATGTTGGAGCAAACGCTAGCCGATGACCTCATTCTCTAGATATGTTTCTTTATTTGGTAATGAGGTAGACTTCATTTAAGCAACCGGTTTCTACTGTCGCTTATGATATAGATTCGCATATTCTCAAAAATCGCGCGGCTCTTATTACTAATAGACGTCACTTGATGAACCACAGCAGGCCTGAACCCATGCCTTCGCAGCTCGTCCATCTGTGGTAGACCTCTCATCTTGCATTAGCAGATCTATGACACGATGTGTTGAAATGCTCGTGTTGTTGACCGTCTGCTGATGTCAGCCGCAAGTTGCAGTATGCCCTGGGTACCCGCGGTCCTAGATCTAGCAGAAGCAAACGTTGTTTTATATATTTTCCAATGTGTGAAATTGTGATGAACACTATCTTGCCAGGTGATAGACTGTTGGAGAAGTAAAGAATAATGTGGGATGGACCTGGGCAAGGACCACGAGGGGGGCCACCCTTTCGGTAAGGATTAATTTGTTGTGTGCTTTATCTACTTGATATCATTTTGCGCTGCTGCACACCCCCAGGTTATATATATTTTTTAGAAGTACGTTCTGTATTTCTATCAAATGGACAGCAGGGGCGGAAACTTCAGTGATAATACTTTCATTAATTAATTTTTCCCTTGTATGTCTTTGGTAAAATTCCAAGTGTATTTCATCTTGTATTTTATTGCGTTTCCATTAACCATAGTAATTTGTATTCCAGTGGTGATCGTCGTGGAGATATGTTTGGGGGCAGAGATGGTCCCATGCCTGAGTTTAGAGGTAGGGATGGCATGAACATGGGTCCAATGGGTAATATGGGCCAAAGACCGCACGATGTACCACCTATGGACATGCGGAGGTTGGATGGGCCTAACACAAGAGGGCGAGGGAGTGAAATGGAAACGCATGAAATGCGTGGTAGAGGTCCAAACCGCGATTCATTCAGACCCGGCGAAGAACCCAACTTCAACATGAGGAGGCAGGGGGAGGAAACTATCCAAGACAAGCTTTTAAATCAAACAAACTTTGGGGGTAGGAACTCTCCCAACATGGAAGGGAGAGGTATGCCATCACGGGAGCAAAATAACAGGTTCATGGATATGAGGGACAGGGACATGAGAGACAGGGATATGTTCCCTGGAGACATGTCCAGGTTCAACAATCAAAACATGGATGGCAGGAGGTCCTTTCCTATGGACCGGATGGAGAGGAACGATGGCTTTAGGGACATGCGTGACAGGCCTCCGGAGGGCATGGATGACGTGGACGGCTGTCGCCTGGACCTGCCACCTCGTGAGAGGAGGATGATGGAGTTCGATAGAAGAGGGGGACCTCCCTTCCAGTCTAGAGGAGGATTTGATTCAGATATGGACTTCAGGAGTCGTCCCGGACCGGAGAACGACTTTAGGGGTAGGGATCGATCTCCGTTGCGTTTTGGGAACAATAATGATCGGGAGAGATCAAGGTCCGACATGCCCCCGGATGTTGGAAACCCTCAACGACGGGGTTTGAGGGGACCAGAAGATTCACGTGGAGAGGGGGAATTTTTGGATGGTTCACTCATGGACTATAGAAGTGGTGAAGAAATGACTCTCGCTGAAGAATGGAAGAACCGTAACAAGCAGAAAAGCACATCATTTCCCAACGCAAGTAAAGGATTAGAGGGCTTGACAGACAAACCAGGACCTTTAGCTTTTGGTAGAGAGGGAATCTTGCCAGTTCCCTCAGCATTTAAAGGCCGTGATAGGCCATTATTGGAATTCCCTGGAAAAGACATTGGCTTCTCCCGTGGCGGCCCCTTTGGGGCCATGAATCTCCCAGCAGTGGGCATTAAACCACCACTCAACCTTCCTTTCCCAGGAATGGGTCCACCTCAGGGGCCGCTTACTGTAGAGAACAAGGGCAAGCCATGGCTCGATATAAAAGATCCCAAGCTGCCTCCAAGTACATCAATTCTTCTTCAAAGACCCACTTACAATCAAGAGAAAAATCTGCCACCCCCGGGTTTTAAGGGGCAGAGTGATTGTTATCCAGGAACAAATAATACCCCACATAACCAGGGACCTGTGGTCAGCAAGATTGCGACAGAATTTCAAAGTAGCAATGCAGCACAGGGCCGAGACCAGGACTACAGGGACATCGATTATAGAACAGGATCCACAAGACCCTTTGATTTTAAACATGAGGACTTTCAGAGACCTGACAAACTTCTGAAAGAGACCAAACCCAACCCTCCTTCAAAGTTTAGTGACTCTGGCTCTCAGGTTAGTAGATTTTGTATTTTCTTTTTTCCTTAATGCTTTTGTATTATCAAAAGTAGGCTCTTGTTTGCAAATTAAGACATTTCTGCCTGTCTAATCTATTTTCACCAAAATGTGTGCGGAAAGGATCAAGATTACAGGAGTGCATCAATGGAGGACAAAGTTTCCAATACGATATCCATAGTTGGCATCCCAAAGACTGCCACAATGGAGCAGGTATGATTTGATTTTGTGCTGCACTCGCATCAATGTTCAGACGTTTATTTTTTGTGGTAGTAACTCTTAATACTTTTGCAGATTCTTGGTGCCTTTGTTGTTCGCGATGGAGTGTCCATGCAGGGGATGAAAATAAAAAGTGTTGTTCCAGGTGAGAAATACGTTGCTGTATGGAAATGTTTTTCTTTGGGCAAACGAGCGCCCCAATGTACCACGATATATCTCGCCGATACGATACTCGAACCTTCGCATTCCTCTTTTCTAAAGCTTCTTCGCTGCTTTTTTCCGGTCTTGGTGTTAAGTTTCGCTCAATTGTATGAGAGTGGGTATTGTGTCGTAACAGTCACTTCTTTCATTTCTGAGATTGTAGGGTCATTGTCAGCTGTCTCAGAGGTTTCCTCAACACTGCAACAATGTTAAACATACTTGATGTCAGTCACCAAAAGTTTGATCACGAGTGGTTCACTACATTGTGTTTTGCATGAATCACATGGTTGGCGAACAAGAGAGTGGTCACTGTCAGTGAAAGTGAAATAGATTACTTTGATAGAGCTTCTCATTGTCTCCATGGGTTCCCCTTGGATAACGTTTATTGTATCATAAAAAATAAGAGGTTGCCATTTACATTTCCTAAGCCTTCTGTCAAGATAATCTTAAGAGATCGGAAACGTGAACAATATCTTCATTAGGAAAACATAATATAAAGTTAAGGTCTGGCAACACTTTCAAACTCTTGTGCCAAAATCTGTCTGGCTACCATACGTTGGCCGTAGCTGGGTTTGGGATATCTGTGTGCAAAGGCTTGGCTATCATGCATCTTGTCATCGTAAAATCAGAAGTGCAGTGAACACTCGAATGATGGAAGAGAGAAAAAACATAATGAAAATTACACTGAATTTCTGTGTCATGAAGGTAAACATTCTGTCCATAGAAAAATATGCTCACTGTTCCTCGATTCATTCACAACGTGCTGTTTTATTTTGTGTTATACACCGCGTGACTGTCCTTACTGGCTTTGACTAACAAAAACCCATCTGTATTTCAAATGCTGTCCCCAGGTTACAGCTACGATACGGCCTATGTGGAGTTTTTAAACCTCGAGGATGCAGTCCACTTCATGGAGTCGAACAAGGTGGCCCATCCTCGTCACTACGAAGGCCCTCTCTCCCAACAGGATTTTGGGGGGTTGAGAAGGCTTTTAGTAGAACGTGGGGGAGGGGGTGACGGGGTCCTGTAAAAGTGGTGTCTTTTATTTATTGTTGTCATTCGACGGCATTATTTTGAGATTTACATTTTGAGCAGCACCAGGTTACAGAGAGGCAACTAACAATTACATGTTATAGCTAATGTTAATGGGATTCTTGGGAGTTTTCTGTTTTACATTGTATGAGACCGGGATCGTATACTCTACTAACGCTAATGCGATTTAAGCATTTCTATACATAATCTTTAAGCCAGTTTCAAAGTGTGATCAACCAATAATGCGACTAATTATTAAAAAAAAACGGTTTGGATTCAGAAAAAGGTTGAAATCAGTCAACCTTCCTGTATTGTTCTCCACAGTTTTCAATGATTCCTACATGTTTGGGATGATATTGTGCCAGGATATCATTGCCCTTGTTATGTGAAGATCACATTTTCTCTTCAGCACCTAAGTCAGAAAAACCCTCTTGTCCAGACAGTATTTATAGAAAGACCTTTTTTACCATATTTTATGATTTAATTGCGTTTGTAAGCACCAACCTGTTCAAGGGAAAGTGGTGGATACAAATGTGATGAACTCGTGTCTGAATGCAACAACTTTTTCACATGATTCCACATACTTCCCATCATTCATCAGAAGTTCCTGATCCACTGACTGGATTTCCACTTTCAGCATGTGATCTATGTTGACAAAATCGTAGCCTTTCTGGGCTTCTTTCTTATGGTCGGAGACCCCATTTCTGAACTTGCTGGTCGTGAACCACTTGACGGTCTGGGTCTCTCTTGTCTATATTCATCCTCATGATCTTGATGCTAGACCTTTTGCAGTCTTTCGACTGCTTTGCCTTGTCTTAAGTGAATCTCCTGTCCCTGCATTTTCAAGCCAATCTTGGACACCATCCCATAGCGGTTTCATGTCGGTCGTATGCAACTGAATGTAGAGGGGATGTACATCTGTTCAATTCAGTTCTGTGTAGTTATTGATTGATTATGGGAACACAGAATAACTTCTGCTTGGATATTTTTGTGACTTGAACGTTTCAAAGGCCACAACTCGGCAGCTTGTGTAGGTTTCCTACTTTTATCTTAATGTGAATGCGCAATACAAATGAACATTAGTTTGAGGGGGGCCTGAAAAGGGGCGTCCCTTCACAATGGCGCCATCTTGACTGCGAAGTCCGTTGAGCCATATTGATCCTTGTTTTTTTGCATTTATGCCACGGGTATGATTTGGACATAGGGCTATATAATGTGGTTCTTGCTTTCAAATTGCATTTTATATGCATGGCTGGGTCTATATATATTAATTGCTAAGCCGTTAACTCTCTAAAATGGGCTAAATGTTTACGTTTGAGTTCAGATTTTATTGAAGAAATTGAGTATTGACTATATTAGCACCTGGATCAGTGTCTTATCGTCTCATGTTCTTTAAATAGAAAATATCGCATCTAATTTATAGTAACGTCAGTTTACATTGTCAAATTCTTTTTTTTTATGTGGTCTGGTATGAACCATTTTGGTTTAAATTTACTGCAAATTCACATCTTCCTTGTGGTATAAGCGGTTCACAAGGGATAACTTTTGGTGTTCAAGCAGGTCAATCCTATTTGGGACTCTGATTCCTCTATTGTATTTCCGTGCAACGACTGACTCTTGATTTATATATATTATGAAGAGGAAAGGATTTTGTATAAGGAATTCTGAACCTTGTCGAAGCTAGCCTTGTTAAATAACCGCATATGGTTGCCTTTTTTTAATTATTTTTTTTCATGACGGGATTGGCTGGCTTAGTCTGCCATAGTGCATGATGGGTACTCTGGGTTTATGTAAGTGATGCACTTGAAGTTGCCCAGTAAGTGAGCTCATTTATTCTCATTTCAGGGTTCCCTCAAAGTCGGCCATAAAACAGCTTCCATGAAATACGTCCAACCAGAAAAGAATCCCTTCGCTTTCGTAAGTTCCCTTCCCAGCCCTCCCATTCCTGTGAACAATCAGCTGAACCTCTAAAGACTCGATCCTTGAATCCTGCTTGACCAATATCCTCATCTCCCGCCCGGGGCAGGAACCGACTCCCAGCGCACCCCAGGTCCAGAAGCCGCTGCTGCCCATTCCAGACGTGCCAGTCAAAGACGTGCCAAAGCCCGGCCTGAATGGCTCCAAGGGGGACGGCCTCATGGAGCCCCCCCAGCCCGCGGCCCAGTGGCAGCGGAGCTCGGACATGACCCCGGAGGCCTGGCAGCAGCAGGTGGACCAGCAGCAGCAGCAGGACAACCAGCAGCAGGCCGAGCCCTGGGCCAACCGCAACCCGCCCCGCCAGGGCCCGCACAACTCTGATCCCATCTTCAAAGAGAGCAAGAGTAGGTTCATGTTCCAGCACTCTCTTTAAGAATTGACTGTTATTTGCGTGGTGTGTACATAAGCAGCATTACCCAAAATGATATTCGACTTTTGTAAGTACAGAGCGAGGCTTTCATCGTTGTGCACATTGCCTACCTAATGTCCTCATTTGCTTTTGACATTCACTCTTTCTGAATAGGCATTGTTTACAATGACTTTATATTCGTTCCTGTAAAATGGTGGCATCCAGAGCAATAATGGCTGTGGATATACTCTTATTTATTGCTTCCTCAAGTGAACACGTCCACGTCCCCCTTGTGTTTCTCTCAAGCCATGATCATCAAGAACGTGAAGCCCACCACCACAGGTGGAGACCATCCTGAAGTGCCTTGATCCCTTTGCCTATCTGGATGAGAAGAACGTCCGTCTGGTCAAGGGCAAAACACCAGGCGCCAAATGTTTCTGCTTCGTGGACATGGACTCCCACGAGGTATGGGTTAACCTCTAAAGTCATACCTTCAAGCTCACTCGAAGCACGATTTTTCTCTTTCATATTTGGCTGGACCCGTGCCCAGTAACAATGATGAAGTACTTTTGCATCACGGTCGACCAATTACCATGCACTTCATATTTCCCATAAAGCTTTTTCGAAATTGTATTAAAAACGTGATAAGCTATATGCTGCTTTTATTGCGTTTGTTTATTCGGCAGTGAAATGGTTGCCACAATTTTGAGTTGATTTTTTTCTGAAGTAAATTTGTTAATGTTAATTGGCCAAAAAATATTTCATGTAATTCATGGTGGATACGTAAAGCCGAAGCATGTAAAATAGGGGAATTATGCATGGAACACTTCCTGCTTGAATAACAAACCCTAGTGCTAACTGAGCAGGTGTTCGCTTGTTTGGGGAGAGGTTCTACACAAAGACGGCTTCAAATCCAAAGCCTCCTTGTGTCCTAACACAAATTGAACCTTGTGTAGCAAGTGACCCGTCTGGTGGACCTGCTGACGAAGCCCCGGCCCCTCTCCATTGATGGCGTCAGAGTTTACGCCGAGGTCGCCAAACCCCTCAAGAACCAGAAGTAAGGGACTGTGCCAAAGAGGCGTCGAAACAGGTTGTTCATGTATTTGGACCAATTATCATAATATGTTGTTTCCTGCTCCCGTCTCCAGTTTCAGACGAGACGATAAGCCGGAGACGTCACTCTTGGGCTACCCCCCACCTGACGCCAACATGACAGCGGTAGGACCATCTCTATTCTGTTTTTTATAAACGGCCGAAATGAGGGGGGGGGGGGGGGGGGGGTGTGGTTGATAGGGTTCACTACTCTGTGTATTAATATGGTTTTTGTCTCTAATTTCAGCAGCAACAACAGTTCTTACAGACTCTGCAGTTCCCACAGTCGCTGCCCCCGCTGCCAGTCAGTGGTGGGTTACAAGGTTAGCCATCCTCTTGGAGACTCACGCACTAGCCTCCCACTATACTGCACGCTGAGCCCATTCTACTCCCTAAACGTGACTAGAATAGAACTGTGCTCGCCCAGAAATACAACATGAGATTCTATCTAATTGGGTTTAAAATAGGATGTTTGTTTTGTTTGTACGGAAAAACTGAATCCAAACTTGGGTCCTCTTTGTAGTTCCTGGAAATATGTTGGCTGGCGGTCTACATCCCCTGTTGCCAATGGACTCCAGTTATAACCAGGTAGGTAACTTCAAACATGGAGATAACTACTGTGCACTATGTTTACACCTGTGTTTGCTCTCCTACCAGGGGTGCAATCCTTTCGGTATCGAGATTAGATTTCGATTAAAAAAGTAGACTCATTTAAGGATCTACTCCAGTCCGATGTGTTGTGCGTTAAGAAATGCAGTGTTGCTTGGAGGCAGAGTAAAGTGTGTAGTAAGATTTTGTCATTTTTATATTTAAAACAACGATCATTGCAATAATGTTGAACCCACAAAGGCATAAGACATCGACTTTCGGGTTTGTGAATTGAGAATCATAGAAGAATCTGAAACAGACTAAATTCCCCTCTGCCTCTATTCAATAGGCAGTGGGCTATGGTGCAACGCCGGCCCTGGATGCCTCGTACCAGGCTGCAGGGCTCCAGGCTGCTGGCCTCCAGGTCGGGGGGCTCCAGGCTGCTGGGCTCCAGGGCTGTGGGACTCCAGGCTGCAGGACTCCAGGCTGCGGCAGTGCCATCTACCCTGGATGGCTCAGAGAAACTATGTTTATGGTAAACAGATTTGATCAATTATAATTATTGAATCCTGAGAGGTGTATCATCGTTCAGGAGAGCCCTGAGTTGACCTGAAGTCAAACCGTCAAAGATGTTGTGTATATATGTATATTACAATATTGCATTTTTATTTATTTTGTAACATCGTTTTGAGAAGGGATTTTGAAAGAAGGCACTGGGTTTGCTTACCGATGTTCCTTAGGTAGCGATGACCAACATGTGCCTCTTTCCATTTGTTTTCTGAGGTTCTGAAGCTCCGGACGTATCTAATTACCTCTATGACGCGACTTCAGGATTCTACTATGATCCTGAAACCACGCTCTACTACGACCCCGGCTCCAGGGTAAGCACGAGTTCAACACCTGGGATCACGTATTGGCCTCCTAGCAGCTTAATGTCTCGTCTGACAGCATGAAGGCATTGCCCAATGGGTAATTTGCATTTAGTGTAGGTGACTGGCTAATTTGAAATGATATTTTATGCATACAGTAAACAATGTGATTTGGATTGCTTGTACACCAGCATCATTTGAATGCACTAATCAAAAGATACAAATATGGAAACCTTAAAGTTTTTGTTTGTCACTGGATCCACTTCTAGTACTTCTACAACGCCCAGACGCAGGAGTACCTGTACTGGGACGCCAATACCAAGACCTACATCCCAGTGCCGGGCGGCACGCCGGCCCCCGCCACAGAGACCCAGTCTGTCGCCATGACGGCGGAGGTCCAGGCCATCCTGTCCAACCCGGCCGCCGACGCCCCCCTGGAGATGAAGAAGCCGTCGGAGCAGGCCGTCGCCCCGCCCGAGGTCCCCGACCCGGACCCCTCCCCGGCCCCAGCGGTGGCGGCGGCGGCGGCCCCGGGCCCCAGCGCCACCGGCACTAGCCCCACGCTCACCGCCGAGGAGGAGTCCGCCAGGCGGGAGAAGGAGGGCAAGGAGGAGAAGCCCCGGAGCCTGGCCGCAGTCAAGGTAACGCACGGCGAGGCTGAGCGGGACTGTGTGTGTGGGCCGGGCATACGACTCGTACACTGACGGCTGCGAGTGTGTCCCTATCGCTCAGATCATGAAGGACATGGAGCGCTGGGCGAAGATCCAGAACCGTCAGAAGGACAGCGTCCGCGCAGCGTCCCCCGTGCTGAGGATGGGGGCACACGACGACCGCAGGTCGTCCAAGGCGGCCGACGCTGGCTTCGCCGTCTTCGAGAGGAAGGTTAGAGAGAGACATGCACACGCACGCACGCACACACACATGCACACGCACAGCTCACACTGTATAATCTTCACATCACGTTAACAATGAAGCTGTGAGTCTGCTTTCTGGAAGTGCCGTACTGCCGTAAAGAGAGGGTGGGATTTGCCCGTCAATCTTGTATTTGTTTGAACACCCCCTTTGTGTCCTCCTCTCAATCCTCCTCCACTCAGGGCTCTGCTGGGGACGATCTGTTCAAGAAGCCTCTCGCTCCAGCAAAGAAGGACGAGAAGCTGAAGGTGAGTCATGCTCCACGTATCCCGTTCCCTGATGCTTGTAGTTACGCTCTTTCTGTTGACGGTGTCGTAATAAAAAGTGTAAGCCAAGCGTCTCTGTAACCAGAGACCTCTGACTGAGCTCTTTTGAACTGTGAACCTTGTGACCAGAGTTTTGGACTTGGTTCTTCGTTGCCGTTTAACGACGGTCCGTGGTTGTGTTTGGTCTGCCCAGCGGCCCATGGGATCCCTGGGCCTGCTCGCGTCCGACTACGGCGCCGGCAGCGACGAGGAGGTGGAGGAGGAGAAGACGGAGGCTCCGAGGAACCTCAAGAGCCAGGCTGAGGACAAGGAGGACAAGCTGACGGACTGGAAGAAGTTGGCCTGCCTGCTGTGCAGGAGACAGTTCCCCAACAAGGACGCTCTGATCCGCCACCAGCAGCTCTCTGACCTCCACAAGGTGTGGTATCACTTTAATATTGGATTGCGATAAGGTATTGGATGACGCTCAGACACCCTCCTCTAGCCTGGAATCGAACCGATAACTAATATGTGATTGTATAGATGCATTCCTAGTCTGGTAGTTCATATTCATAAAGTGTTAGTTACTGCGTAGTTAGCATTTACTCTTCAATGCATAAATGTATGTGTGACATTGATCCCCCCCCCCCCCCCCTGTGCAGCAAAATATGGAGATCCATCTCAAGATCAAGAGGTCCAAGAGGGAGCTGGAGGCACTGGAGAACCAGGAGAAGGAAGTGAGTGTGTTAGGGGGTTTGAAAAGGGATATTCATGAACCGGGAGGGGGTGAGACGAGGGCTGATTTCTGTGCACACGCCTCCTGTCGAGCGGTGGTGTTAACGCGGCTCTGACCCCGTCCTCCACAGCTGAGCGCTAAAGAGACAGTCACGGTCACAGTCCCGCTGCGGTCGCCGGAGCCCAAGAAGAAGAAACACACGCACCACCACAACGCCTGGGCCGGAGGCTCCAGGTTGGTGGAAGCAAACGGAACGCTTGTTAGGTTATCGCGGGACTCTGGATGAAACCCACGAGCTGTGATTTGACTCCTCCTCTTCCTCTCTTTTCTAGGGAAACGCACAAAGGCAGCGACCGACCGGGTTTAGGCTGTGAACCCGTAGAGGTACGTGAGGATGCACCGAAGCGCACGGCTCAAACCCCCCCATTTTCTGCCCAATAAAAACTAAAGGTTTACAAATTGTGTCTCTTGTTTCCAGAGGAAAAAGAAGGAGCCCGTGGTCTGGGACCACGCGACCTACAAGCAAGCGGTGCGAAAGGCCATGTTTGCCCGCTTCAAGGAGCTCGATTGACCCGGCTTTGCGTCACCCATTATCGTCCGTGTTTGATTAATGTGAAGCGTTTGGTCTAAATGACTTGCCAGATTTGTCTCGGTGGGGGTAGGAATACTGCCTCCCCCACTGTGTTTACTGCCTCTCTGCCTTGGTCCTTCTATAGAGCCGTGACTGTAGGAAATGATATCAAGGGGAAACACTATGTAAATAAGCCCTGTTTCACACTAACTGTACTGACCGGAGGTGGCTGGAGAGTGATATCCGTTGATCCGGTTTGTTTTTATGAAAGACAGTGCATCAATAGTTACAAGTTGTGGTTTTTCCCACCCATATTATGGATAACTGATATTTGGTGTCCTAATAAGTGTCATTGTGACTCCTTTACTACACATTCATTTTATTTTGAATACTGCTTAACGTTTGTCTTTTAATTTTGTTTTATGTATACACAATTTTTTAGTAAAAACCTAAGTTAATTAGATCAACTCTTCTGGCGTCTTTTCTTGATTGTTTTACGTTTAACCGTTTCCATTTCCGACGGTTCTGGCTCTGACGGCTAAAAGGTTTTACTCTGTGATGCAGCGTTTCTCCTCTAGATGGCAGCAACACATTTGAAACATTTTCCAAAGGCTGAACTGAACCGGCTGTTGAAAAGAGCTCAAAGAGTGTACGGGGTTCTATAGGCCGCAAGAGTTAGCAATCTTAATGAGGGATGAATAAGACATTTTAAATTACCATTTTATTCTTTCGCTCGCCACAGGCATTGGGCATACCAAAATACGTTGGCACAAACGAACCTGGACGAACCTGGGCAGGCAGATATGACCTGCGTGGCATATTAATCGCTCCGTGTTAGCCCCCTTTCCTAACGCTATGGGGTAGGCTACAGGGGGTCCTGGGTTCAGTGGGCCTATTTTATCACATGGCTCCCGAGTAAATGCGACGCACTAGGGACTCTGAAGAACTGCACACCTCGTGTAGGCCTACAATGAGCCACATCATGACAAAACGAGTGCGAAGCTTCGCAAATACAAGATGGCAAAACAGCCCGTCATTAAATCAACGTAAGTACACCAATTAGCACGTGCCACTTCATTCACACCTCCCATATGGCCTCCCGCCTTCCCATAAATATTCTTTAATAACGAGTGTGTGAAACAACAGATGTGCTTACCTAGGAAGCGACAGTATCTGGAGTCTGTTTGTCTGGCTGGTGGGGAGAGACAAGGCTGGGGAGCCGTGGCAACCCAAATATGTAGCCACAACAAACACACGCACTCTGCAGGTTCAGAGAAGGGCTGGCTTCTCACTGCACTCCGTACAGCTGTTGCCTCGCTAAACATTTCATTCCAAAATCAGCCAGTTCCCATTCAACAGTCCCGTTTGATCTCTGCTAATGGAGACCAGTGCACGCAATGAAGCGGTGGAGCTTATTGCCAAGTGTTTGCGTTATGTGCAGGAAGGAACAGATGCAATAACAACACTTCAGACTAAACCGGGAGGAGGGGGGAAACCATTAGGGCCCAACTGGTCAAACATAATTTGTCACGCCATACCGGATCGAGACACTTTTCATCACTGGTAACCTGCGGTAGTCTGACTTGTCACGATTCACTGCCTATCAGAGTGATCCCTTCCTTGATTTGACGGAAATAGAAGGCTTTTTGCTAACCAACCCTCTATGCATTAATAAGACTGAACTGATAACCTAAAGTCAGTTGAGTTTGATTTGTCTTCCTTTTCGAATTCTGTTTCTCTTAAATCGAGGCCTACAACCATAGACTCCCATTTGAATCCATTAAATCTTGTGTTGAGGATGACATGCAAGCTTAAAGTGCACTGCCATTCAGAGACGAGAAGAATGTGTTTCTTACAGTCCTTTTCATACATATATTATCTATAACATTTATTGTCAAGTAGGCCACAGTAGGCCTAGTTATATTGTGGTGTTATTCACATATGTAATCCTAGGTATTCCTTCAAGACAATCCCATTGATCACAATATTGAAGGCAATCGTATGTGGTTCCCCCACATAAAATGAATTCAAACTATCCTTGAAAAAAATAAAAAAAATAACACTATAGACCTAGAACTACAACACCTGTAGTATAATCTTAGACGACAAGCAATTTGAGAACTTCAAATTACTTTCTATCTCCATCTAAAGCCATAGGTTTAAGTTTCCCAAGGTGATTCAGTGTTCAGGATGTCTGCTCTTTCTCCGGCTGGCTGGAAATGCTCATATGCATTACATGTAATTCGCTGTAGCCCATGGCACTGATCAAATGAATACATTTCTAGTGCAACACATTTAGGCCTTTGGCATGACTATCTGTGTATTTGCATATAGATTGAGTATTTATCGTGCAGATCAACATGGTATTAGGTTTCCCACACTTCATTGACTTTGCCTTTGTAAGAGTTCCCTAAACCAAACCCATAGTTGGAATCTGAAAGTAATAAAGCAGTGAAATGCTAATTTCTGACCACAACCTTCACATGGAATAAGAAACAGTTGTTTGCTAATCCTAACATGACAAGAACCCATCTGTTGTGATCAATGAGGCTTACAGTATTGCACAGTGACCGGTGCTTTTTCAAATCCTATAAGCAACGTGCGCTCTTGTGTAAATACAACACAAAATTAGTATTTTGGATTTTTATGCAGACGTCTCATGATGCCAGTAGGTTTGGATCTGAAAGGAATCATAACCTTCTTTTGCCCTTCACTTGGAGGCTTTCTTTTACCTTATATTTCCATGTCCTTCTTTTCCCCCCTTCTTCACGAGTGCCCTAACCTCATCCTCTCTTCTCCTCCGGGTGACAGCGGTCATCATCATTACCGACCCGGGCGGACCCAGAATCAGCACCACTGTGACAGAGAGACAGGCATCATGCTGGGGTGGACTCCAACAGGACGAAGGCCAGGGAGGCAACACAGATATGTGTTTTGTCATCCACGGCACGTGCGATCCTTCAAGACGCCCGATCCACGCTGGCGACAGGACGAGACGAACGAGGGAGCCAATTATCCGTAGCCTGTGGGGACAGGGGGGGGGCAGGGAGCACCACCAGCCTTGGGACGGGGGGACAGCTGGAAGACCTTCAGCAGCAGGACCCTTCAGACGTGAGAGGTATGCTGTCACTCTAACCCAGACAGACAGACAGAGAGCAGAAGTGATGAGTCTGGTTTTCGTCTGGCCGGGGATATGGTGGGATATATCCAATTGGGAACCAGACACCAGAATGGGATAGTAATTGCTGTATTGTACTAGTGGCCGATTTTAATGGCATGAGAGATTGTTGATGAGAGTTTCAAATGTTCACATGAACCAAAGAAACACAAACCCTTTTCATGGGACAGTTCAGCTCTAACCATTGTTTCGTTACAAATGTCATCACAAATTGTCCTGAGAGACACATGTTATGAATAGGTTGTGGATTATTTTAAAATATCAACTACATGATATAACAAAGTTAGATAGGAAATAAATATCCGAGTGGCACACAGCCTTCGCTTGTCTCGTATAACAAATGATCAAATGGAGGCTCATGTGTGATGGCTGGCCTCAAAGAGGAGCCATGTGTTGGTGGAGCCAGTTTAAGGGACTGTTCAATCATCAGGGAAAACAAATAATACTATTATGATTTTCTGAGCCATTTCAACCAGAGAGCTCAGCCTTTTAAGTCGTAAACGCCACCTGCTATCGATTATTAATCTGAACAGAAGATCATCTTGGAAATGTCCCTGCAGTTTCCAGGCATGGAACCCACATCAGGGCACAGTTAATGTTCGGAAATAGTATACCAATGTCTGGAGCAGAACGGATTCTGTCCTGAGCCGTGATTAGGATCATGAGAGACGTTGGAGGCATGTTGAGGTGATGTCATTCTGGGAATTCACTCTTTTCTTTCCTTCTTTCTTTCTTCCCTCTTCTTTTTTTCATCCTTCTTTTCTTCTTTGTTACTTTCTTCAGGTCCTTCTTTTTCTATGTATTAACACTATTTTATGACAGAACACTCATGCACATCCCAGCAGGTTGAGGGACAGAATGTTGTCACATCTGACCGCATCACCAACTGGGACAACTGATAGCGCCTACGCCTCAATCGTGGTCGGGAGGATGCAGAGTCTTCCTAAATGTGCCGTGTGTGTTGTTGATTTATAAAGCCCATCTGAACTCTGAGTGCATGATTCATGGCGCACAGTTGGATTCCCTGATACCTGTTTCCAGAAGGTGCAGACTTCTGCTCCATCATTCATCGTCTTCCTGGGATGAAGCGTGGGTTTCGCAGAGGTTTTAAAACACAATACTGAATCATTTGTCTCATATATAATGTCATTTTACTGCCTATTTGGGAGCTTTAAAATTCATTCCATGAAGGATTTGAAAAAGATTCACACCAGATTTGCTGTGGTCTGTATGTGACCATGTCCTTTTCTAAAACGGGTAATGTATCCATTTGAATGAACTATATGCAACCGCAATTAAAAATAGCTGTTTCCATGCAGTAAACGGTAAACACTGTTGCTTCTAATATTGATCATCTTTAGACAAGTCTTGTGTAACTCTCCTCTTACCAATGAAATTAAACAGAAGGGTTTGTATTTGTTCTTTATACCCCATGTGTTCTTTAATCCAGGAATAAATGCAGGTTTGTTGCGGGTTTGTTTGTTAACAGATGTTAACATGCGGGTAAAGAACCTCATTTTGATAGGCCTTACCGTTTCATCCTCATGTTGTACCTCGAGAAACAGAGCTGGCCCCGCAGGATTGCCTACGATCTCAGAGTCTAAGCACTTGGATATAGCGAATTGTCATCCTGGTTTATTATTTATGGTTTCCTTAAATTATTAATGCCATTTAGGATTGAATGGGGACATGGGACCAGCATTACAGTGGTCTTAGAAAAAAAGAGGTAGATTGTAAGCAGCAGATGTTTTTAGCAAAAGCAATCTAGAAATACAGTGCAACTCCTACAACGGTACAGGGAATACTGGATTGGTGAAAAGTGAGTGAAGCTAAAACTTTAATCTAAAAAGAAACACATGGCATCACGCTTTTATCCGAAGCGACTTACAAAAGCATGAGTGCATATGACTCCTTTGGGAGTCAAAGCCGTCACCCTGCCAGAGTTAGGCCCAATCCCATTTCTACCCCTTACCCCTTCAAAACAAGGGGGAGGGGTAAGGGGAAGGGGTAAGGGGTAGAAATGGGATTGGGCCTTAATGCCTTGCTCTACCCGTCAAGCTAGACTCTGGCTAAACATTTGTTATTGTAGATGGATGTCATTATTAAGTGGTAATGACATTTTAACACGAAACAAAAGATGGTATCACTTATACGAAGGTGGTGGTAACAAATTGTTGGTAGATAATAATTGTGTAATGATTAATAATTGGCAACTAGAGGCAAGTAATACATCATTTTTAAGATTGGTGCTTTGGATGAAAGCATGTGCCAAATGATTTAATAGTAGCCTTAATAGAGGTAACGACATAATACAATGGCTGTAGTGTGATTACCCACTAATATGCGTGTCACTTTTTCATAATTTGTATGAGGCTAATTACACATATGTTACAATATCAAATTATCCAATATTTACAGTCGGGTCAAGTCAAACAATTTTTTTATGCAGCATTTCTTTACGCCGGCATCCTAAAGTGCTTCCCACAAAGCAATCAAACCCTGGCAAGGGGAATTCCCTGGTCATTTTCTTTATAGCCCTCCCTCCATTATCGTTGTCTTCTTGCGGCTTTGTATATATCGAATGCAAATTAAACCCACATTCTTCACAAAACACTCTAAATACCCCAAGGGACAACAGCAATTACGGCGTTGATATAAATGCCGTCATTCTATCGCACGTCTGAATAATTCAGAAATCTTGTTGTTTTTTGCTCCGTGGCTTGCCTGATGGATTGGGCGGAGGCTAAGAGGTATAATTGCAATGTTAAGTGTTAGTGTTAACATTTTGTTTGGTATTGTCAGTCAGCACCCGGGGATAATTGTGGCCTAATGGCTAGTTATAATAAGGACGACCTACGGGGGGGAAATGGACTGAATGACAGGGGCATTTGTTCCTCATGAATAAAGAACCGCTCTGTGAGGACTATCATGTCCCTCCTGTATTGTTCCCGGTCACGTCACAGTGGGATGTAAAAAGCCTGGCATCCATCTGTTGCTGCTGCATTGTGTGGCACTAGCATCGAGACACACCGTTTTTCCTATATTTGCCGCTCCCTTTACAATTTCAAGCTATTAATGCCACCTTTCAGTTATCACCTTACTTGTATTTCGCCCCGAAGGCATTTCTGTTAACATTTTCATACTTGGTTTGTTTTTTCATTATTTATTCTAGGGATTCGTTTTTTTCACTTATTCACTCCTTAGTTAGTTTGACTTCACTTAATTGTTCCATATTGCTGTTATTTAGTGCAGCCTGTAAACCCAGTTTACCACTTTGTGTTCATGATAGACTAGCTTCCGTTACAGTTGTCACAGTCTGAATATTAAGGTTATATATTTGATCAGCACAATTCTTTAAAAACTTCAATAGAAAATAAATGATCTACAAAAAAATACTTGAATACTTTAAATTTGCATTCAAAGTAACCCTGACAGATAGATCAAACCAATTCCTTTAAACTTATGGCTCATCAATCATGATATCTCAGTACAGCAGCACAGCATCTGCCATTCATTCCTGAAGCATATGCTTTTGATGTTTCTCTGTGCTATTATATATTCTCTCATCAATCTTCATGTTTTATCTTGACTTTGCTATGTACAGTATGTACAGAATGCTCAGTGTATATATATATATACAGTATATACTCAATCAGGATGATGAAAGCTAGGTGTAGGTCACCATGGGCTCTCAGTATAGCGGTACCTGTGCACTGAAGCCATCCTAATGGACCCAGTGGTGCTGAAAGGTACTTAACAGCTAGCTAGCTAGCGCTCTGTAGCGCAGACGTACCAGCACATGCTCATATACCGCTGTGCTTCCTCTAGCAGGGAGAACGCACGGTTGGGGAGGAGAGTGTTGGTGGGGGTTGTGGGGGGGGGGGGGTTCGGTTGATAAACCCATCAGTGCATTGTGAGCAGGCAGATGGAGAGTCAGCCCCCCCCCTTCCCCATCAGCATCATCTCTCGTTTGGCCCGGGGATATTTTAATTTCCACGTCTTTGGGTCTCCACGACGTTCCGCTTCCTTCCTGGGTTTTCCTGGGGCTTGTTTCTATGCTCAGTCATTACTGTAGCACAATACCCTGCATTGTAGCCAATTTATGGAAAGAGAAAGAAAAGCGATTGTGGAAAAATGAATCATTGTCCCGGAGGCAAGGGAAAGCCAACATGGGGACAATATCCGCGGACGCCATATCACCATCGCACCGCTTCCAGGGATTTACAGGAGTCTGCCGTGTAGCTGCCTGTATTTGATGTATTTTTCATTAAGACTAATGAAAATCTATACCGGGAGGAGAATGTTAATATTACTGTGCATTGTCTGGGATCAGCACAACTCATCACCATGGGGAAGGATTAATACGTGCTTTCTCCATCGGTGGATCGAATGTGTGTGTGGAGGTTCGATGCACAAGTGAAAAGAAAATGTGTTATTCTCAGGATCTTTACCCATTCCTCCTCCATTTGTAGTTAGAGGCCGTGGGTTGACAGTGGACTTGACTGGCTGCTAAAGCCCAAGATCCAGGGAGGAATGTCACCTGAAACATGTGTATGTGACAATATTCTCAATCGAATTCTCTGTTAGAAAATGTTAAAAAAAAAAAGATTCTCTTACTCTTTCCATTTCTAAACCGTCAGAGTCTAATCCATAGTGATGTGAGAGAACGCCATGACTTTGACTAGACCATCTCCACACTCTGATAAAGTACAGTAGACCACTGATGACAGCGAGCTACCCCCGGGATCCACGCACACTCGTATGAATAGAAAATCAATATGCTGTTTCAGTGCAATTGTCCTCTGAGAAGGCACTGTTTGCTGCTCATTTGCATGAGTTCTAGTGGTACTGCAGATGTGGTGTTGAAGATGCATTGTCCTTGGTGTGATTGCGGAGCGATCAATTACTTGGTTCTCCCGATTCTCTACGAAATCACAGCGGCCACAAAGGAGGCCTGAAGCATCTATCACTCACTACACAGAACCATGGTTAAACGTTTTAATTTTCTCTTAACTAAACCAAGATGAATGTGAATTTCAATTACTGCAATTCTGTCATCAAATCCGAAGACAACTGATAAGAAGAGCCACATCTTTTGCAAACATTAATATACCAACACAAAACGAATGTTGTCAGCTCATCAATCATCCTCTAAGACTAAAAGATGCCTCATTCTTAATATTCATCAGTAAAAGTAAGACTCTTCACCGAACTGTTTTGTCTGCTGCTGATTTCACTGCCTAAGTCCTGCCTGATGCATTGCAGCCCTGCAGCAAAACACCAACAAGGGTTTTAGATAAAGCCAGATTTAAAATTGAAGGATACAAACACAAGCAATATTGGATTCTGTCATAAAGAACTCAGAGGAGGGCTTAAACAGGATGCTCATGTATCTGCTTTCTGTTCCGTTCAATAACAGTATGATTCATAATATCTTACCGTTCATCTTCACCATTTTTACGCCATGTAGTGTTTAATACAGGGATCATTTGCACATACGTACGCGGCTGCCAATGGGAATAACTGTATATATTACATCGCATACCGTTTAGATAGTTTAAATATTTGGATGATCACTTAGCACTCTGAATTACACACGTACAAATACAAATGCAGAAAGAGACCACCTGCATCATTGACACGTAAATACCCACCATACAAAGACAAGCGTTTATCTTCGTTACCGTATACGTCTTGAAATGAAACACTTCCATGTCCCTTTGGTACCGTTGTGTGATTCCCTTTCCCACCCACGGTGCGTGTGGAACCCAGCAGGCCTCTACGCGTCCAGCTCAGCTGGGATGGAGCTCAGAGGAACCGTGCTGGGGCGGTACATGTGTTATCAAGCTTCCCACTGCTGCAGGGCTGACGTTGACACTCCTGGGTCCTCAACCACCCTACTGGGGCTGAGGAGCATTGGAAGAGAGCCCTATATAGTGCTTGTTCATCAGAATTCATCCTGGGATTTTTTTGTTGGTGAGAGAGTTGTATTTATGTAGAATCCTAAAATAAACGTACATACCGTATCCTAGGCATATTCAAACTTTGTTCTGCCTCGTCTTACGTTTGAAACAATATGTACAACAATCTCACAATACAACAATGTCACCAAATAATGACAAATAACGGGGAAAAGGGTAAACTGGAAGGGAATTGAGTGGAAAGGACAAGTAGTTTCAGACCTTCTGAGACCTTTGTCTCAGTGATGGCGCCACAGGTGAAAATTATTGTGGTTCTGAATGTTGTTGACAAAAAAACAGCCTATTGAGATTTGTTGTATGTATTATACATACTACATGTTAGGCAATGGTAGCCCTCTCTTCACTTATAATTTAAATAAACAGTCAAATTCAAAATAAAGCAATGCTTTGACCCCACTGAAATAGTGGATGTTACAGTGTTATTACAGTGTTGATCTTAATATAAAAAAATCCCACTCCCCTGCCTCTTATCCCTTCTGACATGAGGCCGCCTTGTTTCAACAACAATCCCATGGAAGAAAATATTTTACCTTAAGGCTTGAAAATTCAAACTGATGTGCCAGACGGGGCACCTCATTATGCACATAAGTGTCAGAGTGCCCAAAGCATATCTAAAGTCGTGTCTTTGACCTTCCTATCCTTCTTCTGAATTTTACTTTGAAAACCCAGGCTGCTTCAGTCTGATTGAGTTTATTCAGCGCCCCTCTGCCCCACTCCCTCTTTCATCAACACCCCCAGTCCACACCTACACTCATGCAGTGGTTTCTGCTTTGAAATGAGAAATAAATTCATCAGGAAACCACAAAAAAAAAAAAAATGTAGATAGGCCTATTTCTTTTTTTTCTTTTTTTCTTTCTGGCGTTCCTAAATGTCTTCCAACTGCCAAGTTCAATCTGAGTAAGAAGGGTGATATGTACTCTGTAAACCCGGGTTCCATTAAACAGCGTGTGTTGATGTGTGTGTGTGCGTGTGTGTGTGTGGACCTGAGTGATAGGTTCACAGGACAGACGAATAGGTCATAGTTCAGCGGCGGCGGGAGCACCTTTGTTCCCTCAAGTGTCGGGGGGCCGCCCCGGTCATACCGTTGGACAATGGCCATAATTACTGCGATCATTAGAGAAGTGGCTGCTTAATGACTTGTCAGGTAGAGCGTTTTTTTTCCTTCTTCCTGACATTTGTGATTTGTTATCTAAACAAGAAGCTCAATCAAGCATAGCAACGAGTCCTTTATTTCACCATGTGTGGCGTTGCTTATGGCGTAGGATTTAAACAGTTTCAAGCGTTTGGAATTCCCCGAAGTTCAGGGTTTCAATTTTTTTTCTACTTGCACAAAATTACATTATGAGCAATTTTCTCAGTTCTAATTAGTAAGTAAGTGATTTCTTTATAGACTGTAACACTGCCTTTAACTCAACTCAAAAATACATTTGAGGGGTCATAATGTGACAACAACCAAAACTCCTTAGATCACAACCTATCATAGATCATACATATATAAGGCTATATATAATCTATATATAGATTATAGATAGCCTTAGATCACAACATACAGTATCTATACTATCTACTATCTGTAATTAATATTTGAAATTGACACTCTACCATCACCACCACTATCACCCAGCCCCACCCCTGAAAACGGCGTTCGGCAGCTGCCTGATCCAGAGGTTACGTCAAGGGTGCGTCCGCTGTCAATTCTTCTGCACGTAGATAGATCTCTTTCAGCGTTGATCACAAACGCCTTAATAACCCATGAGCTCATGAGCCAGCCGGCCATGGGGGTGAAGAAACTTGGCACGTTTCAAACCTAGGACCCAAATAACCAGACAACCCCAACCTACTGCCCCTCTCAGTAGATTCAATAATGTAGCATGTACTATCAGTATGTCTACCTAATAGGTCACATATTTACCTTTACTTTCTGTGTTTACATTTATACGACTCCTATTATACAATATGTATATTGACATATTGTCTATCTATGTTAAGTTATTTATTAGGAGGCCAAGCCAAAGGTGCAAGGCAACCTATTGTAATTGTTGGTGATTTTATTATTATTAATCCGCCACGTTTGTCTTACAAAGCCTAAACCGTTTGCGCGCTTTTTATGAAACCTTCTACAGCTTGGAGGCTGACTCAAGATTAACAGAGAATAAATATGACACTTATTGTCCCAAAGGTGGCGCTATAGCAATAGTATAGCAAAATATAGCAAAAATGCAACATTTGAACAAGCCTATCTCGTTATTATTATAATTGCCAATTCCTCTGACGGTTCCTGTCTGCGATTAATAAAGCACATCCTATGGGAGCGTAATGGGAAGAACCCGACCGTCTGCACGCATTACGGGTCGCGGCCAGTAGGGGGCCGGCTCCCACGAGGGCGGGCAGGGCAGGATCGAGGGAGATCGGGCTCTAACCTCTGGGCGGTGCGGAGGCCATGTGGCTAACGTACAACATGTCACCTCGGCAGCTGTTCACACATAAATCATCCATGGTAACACGATGAGCACGGCTCGCGGGCCGCCGGGCCACTGTGTTTAAGGGGGTAATCAGGGCCAGCCGATGCTCTACCGCACACACAACCACACACACACTCACAAATACACACACTTACGCACACAAGGCAGGAAATTGTCATGACATCATTTCATGGTTTTTCGTCCAGTAGGTGTTGGTGTCTTCCTCGTCGAGAAAAAACGTGGATGAGGAGTGACTTCTCGTTCGATACATATGCGTGTATCCGACGGTTCATTTTGTTAGATGTGTGTTGTATAACGATGCCATAGAGTCCCGGGGAACTTTTGTCAGCGGCAGCGGTGTAAATGTAGTCGAGATGTTTTCAGAGGGCTTATGCTCAACTGGCTGCGCTCCAGTGACATCCTAGAAAGTGTCATCTCTGCAGCTCAGTGCGGGGGGGCTAGAGACAACTCCTAGATGTCCTTGGCATACCAACGGTGTGGTTCAACAATGGTGTTATTTTATATACCAGCCCCCCCACCCACACACTCTCCATTTCGGTCTCGGCGTCAGCTTCAATCTTATCTGTCAGGCCGGTGCAAGAGGAGACCTGTTTGGGGGGGGGCGACGCCCCAGCTCCTGAAATTACTCTGCACTTTACAGCAATTTCTGTGTCAGTGGTAATTGTGCCGCATCAAAACTTGTGACCTGTGGCAGGCTTTAATTATCATTACCACCCCCCCCCCTCCCTTTCTTCCTTTCTTCTTCATGCTGTGGAATGTTCTACCTGGGTGTTCGATCGCCCACAGGCTTTGATATCAGACACGCTATTAATAAGAGCTGATTATACGCCACCGCAAGGCCTGGCTCGCGAGAATCCTAGAGGAGCCTTCTGGGGGTAATGCGGGAAACCATGGAGATACCTGACTCGCTTGAGGAGATGTTAACAACGGAACATGGTGGTGGTGGTGGTGGTGGTGGTGGTGGTGGTGGTGGTGATGGCAGTGTCTGCGACAGTATGGGATGACTCATTGCCGTAAACTGGAGCTCAGGCGAGCTGTTAATACAAGACAGCAGATCTTTTTGGCAGAAGTTCACCATAAAGGGGAAAAGGTAATTTTTTCTGTTCCCCAGGTCATATATAAAAGCAACATTGTGTGTGGATTGGGTTTCTCTGGCCCAGTGCATCTGGGGGCCAAAGACAACAGGAAGAGTCAGCGTGCTGGAATTGAGTACGAACGCAGAGTGGAAACGCACACCGCCCCATGCTCCTCAGTCCATTGACATCCCCCATGCTATCGAGTTCTGCACTCGTCATGAGTATGAAAACTCTGGGAACAGCCATGAAGGTCCCTTTATGGTGATCCTATTAACGGGGCGAAATTGTTTCTATTCTTGATTTTTGGCCATTTATAATCTTTGAAATGTGTGTTGAGTAATTTTTGATGAGTACGCCAGATTCAGACTCTGTGATTGATTTTTATTGGATGTAAATGCGTTGATAAAATATTATTTATACAATTTCTATCAAGAATTGTATTTGATTAAGTTATGTTGTTAAGCCTATAATAGCCTATTTCAATCCAGCAGATATTTATATATTTCCAATGAGATGACGACATTTTATTCTGCACGTTTTTGAACGTGCTTGAAGACAGTTCTCTCCTGATTGGGATAATCACAAAGAAAACACAAAGTTGATTTGTTTCACCCCAACACGAAGGGCTGATCTAGGAGAGCGTCTGCCTTATCCAACGACTGTTTGACAGTCAATGTTTGTTCTCCGCTACTTACTCTCATGTGCGTTCATATAAAACCTTTCATGAAGCTTTTTAGCAGCCCTGACTTTTGTTAAGTCACGTTGCTTTGGTAAGGGCGAATCTATGCTTAAAACCCAGTCAATCGATTTGGCACGGTCTGTTACAAACTGCATCACTTTGAAAACGGGGTTCATTTTCATGTTTGGTTGGTTTCATCAATATTAACCTCTTGCACCCTGTCCAACTACTATGTACACCACTTGATCCCACTGAGCTGAGATGTGCTATGTCAACACTAATGTAACAGTGGATGTTGACCCAAGGTGAGCCACAGATTCTCTGGCAGACGGAGTAGTACGGCTAGAATAATAATAATAACACAGACACATTTCTATCCCATAGATACCGCTTCCTGAAATGTGCCCCTGTAAGCAATTTTGTGTAAAATGTTTGTTTGAGTGGTATCTAATTAAAGATAATTGTAGTAACTATATTATTGTAGTAGTAACTAGGGGTTGGGGGGTCAAGAGTCGGTTTTGATTGTTGTGACGTATGGGGGGTCTTAAGACACACAATGTTGCCCCCTGCCCCCCAGATTCAGGAGGGTAAGGATTCATCACATACATTGTAATTTACAATGTAATCGTATTTATTATTCTATTAATATATTATTATTGTTTAGATTTTTGCTTAAGTAAATAGATATTGGAAATATTGGAGGACCTGTCCAAACAAGCCAGTGGTTGTGAACACTTGGTTTTAACTGCGTAGGCGTCAATAGCTCTCTGAGGTGCCGACCCCCAACGCCCCGACCCCCAACAACCAGTGCAGGACGTTTCCATCTGATCTCCACACCATCATTCTGAGCACCCTTGAACAAACAACTTGGAATGGAATTGCCTCCTGCTGTTTTATTAGCCTGCTCAAACTTTAACCGCAAATCACTCTTTTTGGGAGTTCTGGTGAAATAAAAATGAAACCCATAGGATTTGAACCCGCTGTACAGGGTACCAACCCCCCACCCCGGCCCCCCTACAGTAAATGTCACACCTTCTCCAAATGTGCAGCCTTGGTGCTTGGGTCAGCATGTTCCATGTGTGAAATACATTAATATGAATGGGTTTACTTAAAGGGGAACCGTCATGTTCGGCTTTTTCTGATGTGACAGAGTACTGATTCATACGTGTGCTTGCAGTCTGCAAGATCAGTTTCCGTGAAAAAGTTGGAACATTGGATTCTTTGGTCAGGGATTTAAGTTCTCCATTGGTCCAAAAAGGACCAATGATGTATGAGGTCAACATTTTTAAGTGAGGAACAGTTGATGTTTCAAAGAAAATGGTTAATGATGACGGATCCCCGTTAGATCTGAAAGAAAAGAGTTCGCACAAAGGAAATGTACATGTTGGGTAACAACTTGTATTTTGCTGGAATAGGCGCATGTGGCTACGCAGTACTAAATACATGGACATAAAATAAACGGTGTTTAGGGTTTAATCAGCCTTTCCTCCAGAAAAAGACCCCCAAATCATCTTCAATCTTGGTGCTGTCTGGCTGCATACTTCACGCTTGATCGTCTTCCCCATAAAGATTCATCACCCGTCAAACAGCCACATCTGCATTCAACATCTGACAATAAGATACCCGTTTTATAGGGACTTTTATTGAACATGGGCAATTACACATCAACATACAATAAACTGCTGACCGTCATGGAAGAATCAAAAGTGATTTTGTTTAAATAAAGACAAGCTGCCTCTCTTAAGGCGATTTTCAGTCCAGAGTGAAATAGTTACATTTAAATATACAGTATATAAGTTGTAAAGTTGTAGAATTGAATTCCATCACGGCATAGGTTCCACCATTACATTTATGTGCACTAGAGCAGGATCACGTAGAAAACCCTTACCTGCACCCAAATATCTTTATATATGATATTGCTGAAAAATACTTTGAGAGGAATCTTTGATCTGAACTCTAAACTATTTGAAACATCTTGTTTACATTTCTGCTCAAACCTTGGCGTGTCATCACCACGCCGGGACCCCTTTAAAAATCAAATAGGAAAACAGCTTGATGAAACCTTCCTCCCAGGTTGTCCAGGGTTCTTCTATCAGACACGGGCCTCATCTGGAGCACATCTGGACCTCGTTGGGGCCTCTGGCCAGCAGAGGAGGCATGCATGAAGCAGCCATGACCCAGAGAGCACAGGAGAGCAAGGGGGAGGAAATGAAGGAGACAAAGGTTTGCCACCCCACCTGAGTGGGGGATTGTCCTGAGGCGAGCTGGCCAGATAAGGGCCGGACACTACAGATTCCTGGCTGAAACCAGAGTTGACGCGCCAAATCCACATCTGATATCCTTGGGCAGAGTCATTATCTAAGAGGCACACATAGTAATGGAGACAGAGCAGGCCCATGGTGTGATGTGGTTGGATGAAAGCGTGGCGTGGTCCGCATCGGGTTAACCCGAAAAAACATTGAGCGAGGAACTAAGGCTTCTGATTCAAAGCCTCATCCACAGCCTCCTGCATCTGACATCAATGTGTATTCCTGTTGAGGAATTCCACAGCCTCTTCCAGTTAGTTTCAGGTCACCCTATACCGCCCATAGCACAACCTGGAATTCTACGCTTCAGGGATAAATTAGATCTTTGCGGGATGGAACGAGGGGAATCAGGATTATTTCACAGACCAAAGAGGACATTTAGGACAGCTATTGTGTTCTTTTATGTTGGATATGTCTGTTGGTCTGGGGTATCCAATGTCCCCCAAATCATAAAATTGCATTGAGAAAGCAGTCGGAGGAGGACTGTCCATCTTTTTACGGCAAGAAAAAAACCTCAATCTCTTTATTGTACCGGACTGTCGTGAACATAACTGTAAAGGCTTTGAATTTGGCCTCAATGGTTCATAAACATAGTAATAGCTGAACATTAAGATCCCCACCAGACACTCAAAGGAAAGTTTGACGAGAAAGGAAAACAAAAACACTGTTTTCTTTCTTGCAGTTCTTTTCACAAAATCTCCCGGGTGGCACTTTTCTTTATGCCACTTGGCCGAGTCCAAGTTGTTGCCGTGTCGCCCGCTGACAGCGTATTTGACACAAGTCTTGTTCCAACTTCCTCTCAGTCATAACATACCCCTGGGCACTGAGAGAGGCAGCCATACATCTTAAAGGTTAGTCCGGCTAATGAAGGCAACCTTGTCAAAGCACCAACCCCCCCTTGGGTTTTTGTTGCACAGTAATCCACATGCCACTCTTTGAGAGGGTTCTCCTGCTTGTTACCCCAAGATTCCCTGCAGGCAGTGCCTCGGACAGCCCCAGAGTAGGACCCAAACTAATGAGAAATGAGCCACTACAGTAATAACACACCTGGGGAACCATGCTGGATGGTTGAGCTGCAGAAGGGGGGGGGGGGGGGGGGGGGGGGGGGTTCACTGGGGGCTTCTACCAAAAGGACAATCAATTGCATTAGAAGTTCCTGTTTA